>NW_015540926.1:108040-110990 GCF_001515605.1 Sinocyclocheilus anshuiensis
AGACACACTCACTCACACACACACACTCACACACACACTCACACACAGATACACACTCGCACACACACACACTCAGACACACACTCTCTCTCTCACACACACGCACACACACACACATAAGACGTGCATTACTAGAGCTTAGGGTCAGCTATAACACTTTTACATTATAACAGCTATAACGGTTTCACTTTTACCTTTATGCTTACCACATTTTATTTTTGAGGAGTGATTTACAAAAAAAATGTAATATAGTAAATTTAATAATAATAATAATAATAATAAATGTAAATATTTATATGTATATAAATTGATATGAATATTCGAATTAATACATCGAAATAAATAATAATAAATATTTTAATATTATATTTTAATACATTTCACTACAGAGAAAATATTATAACTTATTGAATACCATTTTTACTAAATCAAGTGTTGTAATATTAAATATTTAAATGCATTTTACTGCAGTCATAAAATATATCTTATTTGTATATATTATAATATTTATTTACATTTATATAAATATTATTATAAATTATGAATATAAAAAAATATTTTAAAAACAAATTTCTCTACAGAAACAGAAACAATCTTATTTGTATATAATATTTTACAAAATTAAAAAAGTTACAATGAAAAAAATACATTTAAACATTTAAGTTATTTACATTTATAGAAATATTATAATAAATTATAAATCGAAATAAATCAATCAATATTTTTAAAACTCAAAATATTATATCTTATTTGTGTTAATTTTGACTGAATTAAAAGTGTAATTTAAATAATAAATAAAACATTTTATATTAATAGAAATGAAATAAACATTATATTAAACAATAAATATTACATAGAAAAAAATGATAGTGGATATATAATATGGATAAAGTTTAAAGTGATAGTTGCTGGGGTGATCTGCATGGTTGCAGGGTTGTTGCCATGTGGTTTATTCCTGTCTGGTGTGAAAAGGCTCCTGCTACATAGTTATTTTGGATGTGATGCCACATGTTTAAAGCATGGTCTTCATTAAAGTGTTTTAGAGTATCTGGATGTGGTATGTGTATGTGTGTGTGTGTGTGTGTGTGTGTGTGTGTGTGTGTGTCTCAGTTACAGTGAGTGTGAATGTCTCTCGGACCCCCCACCTGACGTCCCATTGACAGCCGTGGCGCTGTGTCTAATGCGTGACTCTGGGGCCCCCAGGGGCCGGGCTAAAAGTCAGGGCCCGGCGCGGCGGGCTTTAGGAAACGAGCGTGTAAACAGAGCATTACCTTCTGACCCGCCGCTCATGACTCGAGTCTGAGGACAAAACCTGGCGGCCATCGCATTAGACGCCTGTTACTGAGATAAAGCCGCTCGCTCGTCCGCGCGCACACACCGAGAGAGAGAGAGAGAGAGGTGCTCGCTCGCCCGCGCGCACACACCGAGAGAGAGAGAGAGAGAGAGAGAGGCCCGCGCGCACACACCGAGAGAGACAGAGAGGGAGACGCGCGCGCACACACCGAGAGAGAGAGAGAGAGAGATGCTCGCCCGCGCGCACACACCGAGAGAGAGAGGTGCTCGCTCGCCCGCACGCACACACCGAGAGAGAGAGAGAGAGAGATGCTCGCCCGCGCACACACACTGAGACAGAGACGCTCGAACCATTCTCATTTCACACTCACTTTATACACATCTCTCTCTCTCTCTCTCTCTCTCTCTCTCTCTCTCTCTCTCTAGTTAGTTCTCTCTCTCTCTCTCTCTCTCACTCTCTCGCTCTCTCTCTCGCTCTCTCTCTCACTCTCTCTCTCTCGCTCTCTCTCTCGCTCGCTCGCTCGCACTCTCTATGTCTGTCTGAGCAGTTATTTTTTTTAACCCTTTGGTTCTCTTCGGTCATTTTTTGCTGAAAAAGGTTACTTTATTATTATTTTAAAATAATCTTTCTAGTGCTGGACAACGATTAATCACAAAGTTTTTGTGTACATAATATATTTGTGTGTGCTGTGTATATTTATTATGTATATATAAATACACACACACACATGCATGTATATATTTAAGAAAAATATGTTATGTTTATATAATAAATATATTTATATATAATATAAATTATGAGTATAAATATATACATATTTTCAAAATATATATACTGTATGTGTGTGTCTTTATATATACATAATAAATATACACAGAACACACACATATATAAACATAAACTGTTATTTTGGATGCGAATAATTAATCGTTGCCCAGCACTACATTTTTTACTTCATTGGATTGGTAAGAAACTTGGTAAAGGTTTTAGCACTTGCTATATGAACACACACACAAATAATGGACATGATTCGAAAGGTTAAATGGTCTGATTGCATTGGAAGCGAACGGGAAGCGAATGTCATCTAGTGGAAGCATTTGGTGCTGCAGCCAAACAAAACCTCACTGAAAGCCCATTTTTTGACATGTCAACCTCAAATTCGGAACACAACTCACAACTTGTTATGGGTTTGATTTTTAGAGTAAGACACGTTTCGGAAATATATATTTCATTTCAAATTTAAAATTTAAATTTTTGTGCATTTTTTAGAATAATGACCTTAAACTTCTGTAACTTTTTACCATAAAATCCACCCAAAATTGAAAATCCATGAACAAATTGAAACCCATTATGGAACTAAAATACAGTGCATTTAATTGAAGTAATAATAAAAATTAATAATTAAAAAATATATCTTTTAAAAATTTTTTATACATTTTTATTAATAATTAATAAAAAAAAAATGTTTTGTCATTTTTGACCACCATGTGAGCAGCACCAGAGTTCAGTCATCTGTTTAGAATCGGTAGGGAAACAGATACTTCCAATATTTATTATTATTTAATTTAAAGATTGACTTATTAAATTCCATTCAAATTAATTATTGTGGGTTTTACACACACACACACACACACACACATATATATATATATATAA
>NW_015540926.1:114539-125854 GCF_001515605.1 Sinocyclocheilus anshuiensis
AACATTTTTCTTAAATATATACATGCATGTGTGTGTCTTTATATATACATAATAAATATACAGAGAACACACACATATATAAACATAAACTGTTATTTTGGATGCGAATAATTAATCGTTGCCCAGCACTACATTTTTTACTTCATTGGATTGGTAAGAAACTTGGTAAAGGTTTTAGCACTTGCTATATGAACACACACACAAATAATGGACATGATTCGAAAGGTTAAATGGTCTGATTGCATTGGAAGCGAACGGGAAGCGAATGTCATCTAGTGGAAGCATTTGGTGCTGCAGCCAAACAAAACCTCACTGAAAGCCCATTTTTTGACATGTCAACCTCAAATTCGGAACACAACTTGTTTAGATTTATGGGTTTGATTTTTAGAGTAAGACACGTTTCGGAAATATATATTTCATTTCAAATTTAAAAATAATATTTTTGTGCATTTTTTAGAATAATGACCTTAAACTTCTGTAACTTTTTACCATAAAATCCACCCAAAATTGAAAATCCATGAACAAATTGAAACCCATTATGGAACTAAAATACAGTGCATTTAATTGAAGTAATAATAAAAATTAATAATTAAAAAATATATCTTTTAAACATTTTTTATACATTTTTATTAATAATTAATAAAAAAAAAATGTTTTGTCATTTTTGACCACCATGTGAGCAGCACCAGAGTTCAGTCATCTGTTTAGAATCGGTAGGGAAACAGATACTTCCAATATTTATTATTATTTAATTTAAAGATTGACTTATTAAATTCCATTCAAATTAATTATTGTGGGTTTTACACACACACACACACACACACATATATATATATATATAAATAGTATATGTGTGTATACTATTTCACTTGTTTATTATTTGAACCGTTGAGTATCGGGCTAAAGTAAGGAGATAGTTTTGAACACTGGCTGGTTATGTACTTGCTCAAATATTGATTTGGGATAATTTTAAACCAAAAAATTTTACGGACTGCAGCTTTAGCATTAATGCGACAGACAGCCTATATTGCGATATAGTGTAATGCATGGGTCTAATATGATGTTACACATCCTAAGTTTTTCCCCAGCAGTTCCTCAAGCATTCACTTATGACATACTGGTTTATGTTTGTGTGAACACTTAAATACTGTAATTCTGTGTATATGTGTATTTATCGGGCTCACACACCGTCGGTGTCGTCTTTATGCAGGCGCTTCGGATGAGAGTCAGCGCGAGAAGCGAGTGGAGAAAAAGATGCTCCTCTCAGAAAAACATACAAAGAAAGATAGTTTTAGATGTTTAAGTTGTATTTGGAGCACTGGGATCGCTAAAAGAGGGCTTGATGAACTCATTTATGTGAAAACCTCAAAATCGACATTTTTCACTTTTTAAAATAAGCCTGTGTGCATTCACACTCATGTCGCCAACATGAGTCACATATACAGTCAAACCAAAAATTATTCAGACACCAGATGTAATTTTTTATATTTTTTATTACTAGTGGGTGCAGGACACTATAGTTCATAAATGTAAGTGAGGAGAGCAAAATAAAGTAAACTGACATATTACACCCAAACATACTTCATGCAGTGGACTACCAGTAAAATTTGGGACAAAAAATTATTCAGACACTTTGACCTGAGCATGTGTTTCTTAAGTGTTTTTCTTTAATTGCTAATGCATCTTTTTACACCACAGACTGAACAGAATGAAGCACTGCTTGGTAATTAGTTGAGCTAAATTGGTTTTATCTAATTGTGTTCGAACCCTGAGTTCTTATATTTTAGTACCATTTTCTAAACTATAGCGAATAAACTGTGATATAATGTGAGAAATGTTGAAGTGTCTGAATACATTTTGGTTTGACTGTATATGTATGTATGTATTTGTGTGTGTGTATATATATATATATATATATATATATATATATATTAGGGCTGTCAGTTGATTAAAATTTTTAATCTAATTATTACATGATGTGTTGATTGATTAATTTAATTAATCGCAAATTACATTTGGCTTTGAAAATACCCACAAAAGATTATTTAATGCTATTTTTGTGTTAAATGAGAAAGTATTAAGTAGACATTACAAATAGTATCTTTAGAAAGAAATATTTTATTTGATTCAATTTAGGGATGCACCGAATGTTCGGCAACCGAAATTATTCGGCCGAAAATAGCAAATAAAAGCTCTCTCTTTTGGTGTTCAGCCGAATAAGCGAAAAAAACCCCGAATAAATTGGACCGAACAATGACGTGACTCGATCAAATAGCAACCAGAGCAGAGTGAGAGGCGCGCACTCTTTATAATGCAGCAAATATGTCACAGTGTAGAAGCATTTAAAACTGTCGGAGTAAGACGCAAAAATCATTAAAGCACCAACAGCGAGAGACTGTTTAGCTCTGCATCACACGTCTCGATGAGAAGAGGAAGAGCTGCTGCTGCTGGTGACTGTATGATGAGTGAAATCACCAAATGGACTTAAATTAGTAAATAAACTGCAGAATGTTATGTTTTCTGAAACGCACACGGATTGCATGTGTTCTGACAGCGCTGACGAGCTCGTTAGCCAGGGTTCAGAGTCCAAATCTGAGCTGAAACAGTGTTACTCGTCAGCTGCTCAGCCACATTTTTATCAATTCTTACAATAATACGTGCAACAAACATCATTTATAAATCTGCTGTTGTCAACAAAGAGGTCTTCCTGCGGGTTTCTGCCAAAATAAAAGTTGACAAAAAGCAAGAACTCCAACATTCATAAATGTTAGTATTGTAATTTTACTGTTCTGTAAAATAAAATAAAAAGTAAAACAATAATGATAATAATTACAACAGCTCTGTTAATACATTTATTATAACATTCACACACAGTGTTCAAATTGGGATCTGTAATATTTTCTAATGTTTTAAACGACATCTCTTCTGTTCAGTGAGGCTGCATTTATTCGTACAGTAAAAAATACATTCTGATTCAAGAAGGGGGTCTGAGCTTTGTTGGTATAGTGTCTGCTAGAATCTTAAAAAATGTTTAATGTTAAATATTTTTAAATTGTTGTTTTGTAATAGATTTTTTCTTCGAAAAACAAGACAAAACCATAAAAAGCACATTTTGGCTATTTAATTTATGCAATGGTGAAACAAATTGTCAAAATACATGGGGGGAAAAACCTTGAAAAACCGTGTTCGGTATTCGGCCTTCGGCCCAGTGTTTAATTTTGTTCGGTTTCGACTTCGGCCAAGAATTTTCATTTCGGTGCATCCCTAATTCAACATAAAAATGTATTACACATAAACGTTTAGGCTACAACGGCCGAACACAAACTATGGAACACAAAAGAAGATAATTTGAGAAACATTGCCATTTTATATACATTTTTTTTTTGTTAATGCAATGGAGGTCATTTTTCATCAAAACAGATTTGTTACCGACAGTCTTCAAAATACCATCTTTTATGTTCCACTAAAGAAAGTAAGTCTTTCAGGTTTGAGTAAATGATGACATAATTACATTTTCTTGGATGAACTACCCCTTTCCTTTTTTCCCCTTTAAAAAAAAAAAATGAAATAATACTCTTAATAAGAAACTAAATCTGCCAGCAGGTGGCGGTAAATGTCTTTATGAGTCATTCATTCATTCGATTCGTTCAAACGGCTGATTCATTCAGGAGTTCAGTAAACGGCTCTCATTATGAATGGCTCTTTGAATCATTGATTCACACGGTTCGTTCAAAACGCGGATTCATTCAGAAACTAAATGCAACTGTGTTGCTCAGAGACGCACAACAATTCTGCTGTGGCTTTATAGGCAATATTTTTGTTGGCAAAACTGAGCAAAAAAAAAAAAACAATATTAACTTCTCATTTACTGAACTGTTGTATAAAATCACATTTGCACTCGTTATATTCTGACATAAACAGCACTCGTGTGATATTGCTCTCCCTGCTCATGTGGTATCGCTTATCGTATGATATAAATATGAGACAAAAACTCATACAGCAGCATTTTTGCCCCAAATATCTAGAATTTTAGGGCATAACTGCATTTATGGAGTTGTTGCCCTGCATCATATTTATCAACAGTCCACTGTATGAAATGTAAGATGATGTAGTAGTCAGGGGGCGGGGCCAGTGCGTTAACGGTGTTAAAATATTTTAATCACATTATTTTTTCATAACTAATTAATTAACCCGTTAAACTGACAGCCCTAATATATATATGTGTGTGTGTGTGTGTTTATGTAAAATCGGTATATATATCAGTATTTTACTGTAAACTCGTCATCAAAATAACTGTCCAAAAGGAGGTCTGTTGGAGCTGAAGACATGAGATATATTGATCATCATGAGTGTATGTCTATCAGATCCCATCATCATCATCATCTCTGTGTTAGAGCTCATGTGAAGTGGATCTGGAGTCTGTGCCAGTGAAGCGTCAAAGATGTAAAAGTGTGTGTTTTATGAGCGCGAAGAGGCTTCTCTTTTACAGGGCCATAAATACATTGTTATTAGGTGTTGGGAGTGAGCTGAGATTTATCCCAACGATTAGCCGGCCTAGCATCCTCCTTCCATTAATCCACACACACACACTCACACACACACACTCGTCCTCAGCCTAATTCACAGCCCTAATATATATATGTGTGTGTGTGTGTTTATGTAAAATCGGTATATATATCAGTATTTTACTGTAAACTCTTCATCAAAATAACTGTCCAAAAGGAGGTCTGTTGGAGCTGAAGACATGAGATATATTGATCATCATGAGTGTATGTCTATCAGATCCCATCATCATCATCATCTCTGTGTTAGAGCTCATGTGAAGTGGATCTGGAGTCTGTGCCAGTGAAGCGTCAAAGATGTAAAAGTGTGTGTTTTATGAGCGCGAAGAGGCTTCTCTTTTACAGGGCCATAAATACATTGTTATTAGGTGTTGGGAGTGAGCTGAGATTTATCCCAACGATTAGCCGGCCTAGCATCCTCCTTCCATTAATCCACACACACACACTCACACACACACACTCGTCCTCAGCCTAATTCTTCATCACTTGCTCAAGTAAATTATTTACTATGCGGAGTTAATTATCCCTCGTTTAAGGTGCATTTTTTAAGACGTTGCTGAGACCTGCAGGTGCGTGAATCTTGAGTTCTGGACTTAATTAATAATCATGAATCCTGCTGAGTGTGAGAGCCACTGGATCAGATCAGCAGGCCCTCACCGGTGGACGAGTGACATCAGCAGGTCAGCTGTCAATCATCCGTCACTCACTCGTCCACTAGGTGGGGCTCCTGCACTGATGATCACCAGTGACCGAGTGCGTCTCAATCTCTCCGCAGGATCACGGATCAGCGCTTCGAGCGGCTGCCGTACTTCATCTTCGGCGACTTCAACTTCAGGTTGGACTCCAAGCAGGTCATTGAGGTCAGTCAGACGCTCTCAGTGTGTCACACAAACACTCACAGTCTTGCTGAAGTTTACTGCATGGAATACTTGTGTGACCTGATGCATTTGCTAAAATCTGCAGCAGAACACACTGCTTGAGTGCCTTACAGTAAGTTGTAACGTTTCCCACAATGTATTTCCAATACAATATATAGTAAATACTAAATAAATAAACAATTGATATATTAAATAACAAATAGGTAAAAAATTTTATCATATATTTAATTATTATTTTGAACTCTCTCTCTCTCTCTCTCTATATATATATATATATATATATATATATATACACATATATATATATACATAGATTATACAATTCGAGTCTGGGTTACAAAGGGAAATGTATATGAATGTAAAGAACTCTCTCTCTCTCTCTCTCTATATATATATATATATATATATATATATATACACATACATACATACATACATAGACACATAGTGCTTATGTATATATAACTATATTAAATCATTATTATTATTATTATAAATGATAAAATGTCCCACAATGTATTTCCAATACAATATGTAGTGAATAATAATTATTAATAATTTAGATATTAAATAAAAATATGTAAATCAATCATATATTTAATTATTTTGAAATACAACATTATTTCATTTAAAATATATTATTACATTATAAATATATTTAAATATTTGTTATTACTATATATATATAGTAATACGTTTTATTTCAGCTAGTTGTTAAGGCAACATGTCTTATTTTTGTTTAGTTTAACAAAAAAACAAAAAAAAAATGTAATAAAAAAACAAAAAAAATTTAATAAAAAAATTCAAGTGAAAACTAAAAATGCCGAAAAAAGAAAAGAAAAACGAAAAATACTAAAGTGAAACCAGAGAATATAAAAATACAATATAATTCAAAATTTTAACAAAACTGTAACAGTGTATCAGAACTGATTTCCAGTATGCATCAAATACTCAGATGAGCAACATTTACTAAAATGCACAAATGCAGCTCTAGACGCTGTATCCCACAATGCATTGTGCTTGACTTGACCTTCCATTTCCAGAGTGATGAATGAACCAGATGAAATATGAAACGAAAGCGTTTTTAACATCATCTTTACTCAGCGTTTGATCGGACTGATAAAGTCACAGCATTTGCACACAGAATTGGTCTTAAAATGCAAAATGACAGAATTAAAATGCAGGAAAACTCTAAACTTTTATAGCGTTGTGTGTTTCTGGGAAGGGTCTGAAGGGCCTGGCTTGTGTTTAAAGGCGTCATTAGCACACAATGAGTGTGAGAAAAGCCTCCTCACATAACAATGCTGCTGGAGGGCCACTCAGCAAACACAGCTGGGCCCCTGAGGACCCCAATGAGTCGTATATGTGAGGGCCGTAAACCAGCTCAGCAGATCCACGGCTCATTGTTCTCAATCAGGTCCTGTGTGTGGCAGGAAGGAGGCGTTGTTGAATTGCTGCTTGAGCTGTAATGATGCATGACGGATTTATTCAGACATTTAATTTAGTTTAATTTATCTGTAGCTGTTATTACCCACAATCCTTTGTGCAGCAGAATAGGAGTTTGTTACTGTTATTTTCTCCATCCATTCATCCATCAGGTTAATGGTTTTTATTAGTTGTCATAAACAAGCCTCAACTTTTTTATTTGATGCAGATATGAGTCGATGTGTCGTATTTTATAGAAGGCACGTCTTGATTTGTTACACTGTATAAATGAAAATGAAATGACAAGCTGAATTTGAACAGGAAAAGGGAACTTTAAATCTTTATATTTGTGATGTTAAGTATTTTTATGCACTTAAATGAGATCGGAGCGTGTGATTGTCTTGCAAAAATCAAACCTTTGAAATACAAAGTAATAATAGTGTGTGTGTGAGAGTGAGTGTGTGTGAGAGTGAGTGTGTGAGAGTGAGTGTGTGTGTGTGAGTGTGTTGGTCTGGCAGTGAGGAACTAGTTCAACACTTTAATGTCAATTAACGTCAGCCACACAATTAGTGTTGGGTCCGAGCTCGACTCCGATTGCGCCGCTGTATTGATTTTTTCCCCTGCAGTTTAACTAGAGATTGATTTACACTAGTGCACACTAATTCACACCAGTTTATTCAAACATGCGTCTGATGAAGCGCTCGCTAATGATTGTGCTTCTGCTTGTGCACTATATTTAATAATGCAAATATCTAAATATCCTTACAAGAAGAAAACATTCTATATTTATTTATATATTTATACTTTTTCATAAAGGTATTTTATACTTAAATTGTCTATGTATAGTATGAATGTCTTTAATTATAAATATATAGTTACAGTATCTTTGACTACATACTAGTAAAAATATATACTTGAAGATGCTATATACTCTATATTACATTTTAAGTATTATACTTAAAAATAGTTTATATTTATACATTTCATTATTTAAGACACTTATACTTACAGATACTATAAATACTTAAGTATATATTTATGCATACTTTTTCCATAAAAAGATTTTATACTTAAGATATTTTTGTGTATAGTATCAAGTATTTTTTATTTTAAATTTATAAATCAATATATAGTTACGTTATCTTTAAATATAAACTAGTATAAATATATTTAATCGCATACAAAATACAAGTTTTGTTTGCATAATATTTGTGTGTTCTGTGTATATTTATTATGTCTATATAAATACACACACATACAGTATATATTTTGAAAATATTTGCATTTATTTACATGTCTATATTAATATTCATATAATTTATATTATAAATAAATATATTTAATATATAAACGTAACATATTTTTCTGAAAAATATACATGCATATATGTGTATTTATATATACATTATAAATATACACAGTTCACATACATATATTATGTAAACAAAAACTTTTATTTTGGATGCGATTATTCGCGATTAATCGTTTGACAGCACTAATATATATACTTGAAGATACTATATACACTGTATTGTATTTGTAATTTATATATTTATTTATAGTTTAACTATACATTTTTTATGCTAGTATAATTTAAGACATCTTAAAGATACTATACATACTTAAATGTATGTTAAATATGCATTTATACTCGTCCTATACTATATATATATTTAAAAGTGTAAATGAAATGGGTGTTTTGTTTGTATTTTGCAGTGTATGTTCTTTTGATGAGGCTGAATTGAAAGTTAAAGAGTGTCAGGATTCCTATTTTAATGTCTCTTATTGAAGTAATCAGAGAAAACGAAAGTATGAGAATATGATGAAATCCGTACCTCAGGGCTCTGTTGGTAATGAATCAGTTTGTGTGGTGACGGCCGTGGTCCTGGACTCCAGTATATTTAAAATCCCTCCTAATTAAACTTAATAGAATGTAAATTTAATTTGTGGGAAAATGGCGGCCGTTCCAATCTCAGGATTGATAGGGGCCGACAGGCGGGTTAATTACTGACTTGATCTACTGAGCTCGTGACATAACTTGTGCTGTGTTTAATTGGAGTGTATTGGCTGGTTGATGGAGGCTCCGACGCCCCCTATCTGCGGCGCATGTAAACATCAATCTCTCCTTCTTTTGTCCTCTGTCTTTCTGAGGGCCGAGCAGCTTGAAATTAAAGGTGGGGCCTCGCTGTACATGACTGATGTAAACTGCTCATTAATGAGCAGTCAGAGGCTCATAAAACTTTAATTTTTCAACATTTGAAGAGCTTTCTAATTGATGGCCTCACGCCAGTGTCAGATCAGTTTGTTTTTACACTGAAATAGAGAAAAACAATAAAAATGTGTGTAACCCTATGTTATGTTACGTCATGTTACGTTATGTTATGTTTTGTGTAACCCTATGTCATGTTACGTCATGTTATGTTATGTTTTGTTGTTACGTTATGTTATGTTATGTTTTGTTGTTATGTTATGTTTTGTGTAACCCTATGTTATGTTACGTCATGTTACGTTTTATGTTATGTTACGTCATGTTACGTTATGTTATGTTTTGTGGTGTTATGTTTCATTGGCCCAGTTTCACAGACGGGGCTTAGCTCAAGCCAGGACTAGGCCTTAGTTAAATTAAGATATTTAAGCAGCTTTTATAAAAATTCCTTCGAAGAAAACGTTACAGGTGTGCATCTCGAGACAGAACAATGGCACTGGCATATTTTAAGATATGTCAGAGCAATATATTTTCATTTGAGACAGCTCAAGCATGCATTTTAGTAGGGCTGGGCGATTTTTCCGATTTTATCGATTAACTCGAATTTATATGTTTTGCCACGATTTAATTTTTTTGTAAATCGAGGAATTGCGATTTTAAATACAGATATTACCAAACGTTAGAATTAGACACTGTGACAATAACAGTCGAGAAAAGAAAGATCCAACCGCATGTCGGCGTACGTGATTTAACCGCTCACGTTGTGACGTGCTCTGTGAAGGACCATAAGTAGAATATATCGCTAGGCACCATTCACACAGAATGCACTTTTGTGTTGGCAGAAATGCGACGCGGGCAGTGGAATAGGAAAAAATTCAATAAGATGGGAGTTGAACATCTTTTAATAACTAGAGCGCCGTGTTTTTAGAATGCCGTTTCATGCATGAGACACTGCAAGAGACGCGAACGCAACAGTCAAACGCGTCCATGTTTACATAGAAAAAACAATGGAAAAGCAGTGCAATCGAATAAAAAACCTGTAAAGAACTACTACTGTATGCCTGATATTTCATGTTTGCATCATGATGACAGGCAGAAAACTGCTGTTCATTGTTTTTACAGAACATTTATAGTTAATAATAGTCTACTGGTGTTTTACCTTCAGTCATTTTGAATTTGAATTATGTTGACTTTTTAAAGATTTTTTAAAACATTTTTCTCGTATTATTTCTGAACATATAATGTGCATAAGACAAGTTTGTACAAGATGTAGTTGTGGTTCATGCATCTTTTCTGCAAAGATATTTAACAAGTGATTTGTTTAACATTTACATCATGTTGACAACTTAATGTGTGCTGCACTTAGAATAGAATTTTCTTTAACTACAGGGTTAATAAAGAAAAAGTTACTTGAATCATGTTGTAGTTACATTTTCAAGTTGTCTAGTTAAAAATCATACAAAATCGAGAATTGGTCAAATGTTCTGAGAAAATCTAGATTGTTATTTATTTATTTATTTTTGCCATATCGCCCAGCCCTACATTTTAGTCTGGGACTAGCCTTAAGCCTTGTCTGTGAAACCGGGGGATTATGTTTTGTTACGTTGTTATGATTTGTTCTGTAAAGCTGACATCATGTTATGTTTTATGTCATGTTTTTGTTATATGTTTTGTTATTTTGTGTTATGTTATGTTGTTTTGTCGTTTCATTGTTTTGTTACGTTGCTGTGATTTGTTCTGTAAAGCTTTTGTTCTGTTCTGTTATGCTTTATGTTTTATTATGTTATGTTACATTTTATGTTGTTACATTACACTTTGTGTTGTGTTATGTTATGTTATGTTTTTATGTATTTTTTTATTTTATGTGGACCAGATATTGAAGTAAGAGCAGCCAACAAATTTCCCCATACCATCTTTTGCATTTGATCCCTTGAATTCTTGCATTTTTGACTAAGTCCTTGTTTCTCAAAGTACTGATAGTGCTCTAGTGGCTTCTGCTGGTCAGTTATGAAACTGCATGTGAACTAAAATACCCCTCTCTACCCCTTTAGTGTTGGGAGAATGGCATCATCCTGTGCAGAGAGTTAGCGGACCAGTACGAATCCTACTATGACTACAGAAACCTTAGCAAAATGAGGGTGAGTTAAAACTTTTTATGTAAGAAGACAGTTGTTTGCATTAAGCCAGTTATTAACAGAAACACATGGAAAACAATGGAGTCTCATTAACATAAGATTACCTACA
>NW_015540926.1:132235-142683 GCF_001515605.1 Sinocyclocheilus anshuiensis
TATATATTAAATACATATTTATATTTGTTTATACTCTTGATATTTTAGGTATATAGTTATATATTTATACTTTTTTCATCAAACTATTTTATACTTAAAATATTTTTATGTATAGTATATTTAAGTATGTTTTTTATTTTAGAATGTATAAATCAATATATAGTTACACTATCTTTAAAAATAAACTGGTATAAATATATCCTTGAACATACTATATACACTATACTATATATCATATTTTAAGTATATATTTATTTA
Organism: Sinocyclocheilus anshuiensis; assembly: GCF_001515605.1. NCBI lineage: Eukaryota > Metazoa > Chordata > Actinopteri > Cypriniformes > Cyprinidae > Sinocyclocheilus > Sinocyclocheilus anshuiensis. The sequence goes on from NW_015540926.1 coordinate 132,494, forward strand.
TAGTTTAACTATATATTTATTTCTACATGTTATAGTTTAAAACATTTTAAAGATACTATACAGTACTTACTCAAATGTATATTAAATATCGATTTATACTTAACCTATACTCAAGGTATAAAGAAAACGAGTGTTTTGTTTGTTTTTTGCAGTGTATTTTCTTTTGATGAGGTTGAAACTAAGGTTAAAGAGTCTCAGGATTCATATTTTAATGTCAGAGAAAATGAAAGTATGAGAATATGCTGAAATCCGTGTCACATGTGACCACCTGTGTGCCGTGGGCTCCGTTCGACCCCGCTGTTGCACAGAAGTGCATGCTGGGATGTGATGGGACCTCAGGGCTCTGCCGGTAGTGAGTCAGTTTGTGTGGTGACAGTGGCGCGGCCGTGTGCCTGGACTCCAGTATATTTAAAATCCCTCCTAATTAAACTTAATAGAATGTAAATTTAATTTGTGGGAAAATGGCGGCCGTTCCAATCTCAGGATTGATAGGGGCCGACAGGCGGGTTAATTACTGACTTGATCTACTGAGCTCGTGACATAACTTGTGCTGTGTTTAATTGGAGTGTATTGGCTGGTTGATGGAGGCTCCGACACCCCCTATCTGCGGCGCATGTAAACATCAATCTCTCCTTCTTTTGTCCTCTGTCTTTCTGAGGGCCGAGCAGCTTGAAATTAAAGGTGGGGCCTCGCTGTACATGACTGATGTAAACTGCTCATTAATGAGCAGTCAGAGGCTCATAAAACTTTAATTTTTCAACATTTGAAGAGCTTTCTAATTGATGGCCTCACGCCAGTGTCAGATCAGTTTGTTTTTACACTGAAATAGAGAAAAACAATAAAAATGTGTGTGCGTGCACACTTTTATATGTCATGTTACGTTTTGTAGTGTTATGTTATGTTGTATGTTATGTTGTTATATTTTGTTATCCTACGTTATGTTACATTTTGTGTTATGTTACGTTATGTTTTGTGTAACCCTATGTTATGTTATGTCATGTTTCGTTTTGTTATGTTACGTCATGTTATGTTATGTTATGTTTTGTTGTTATGTTATGTTATGTTTTGTGTAACCCTATGTTATGTCATGTTACGTCATGTTATGTTATGTTTTGTTGTTACGTTATGTTATGTTATGTTTTGTTGTTATGTTATGTTTTGTGTAACCCTATGTCATGTTACGTCATGTTATGTTATGTTTTGTTGTTACGTTATGTTATGTTATGTTTTGTTGTTATGTTATGTTTTGTGTAACCCTATGTTATGTTACGTCATGTTACGTTTTATGTTATGTTACGTCATGTTACGTTATGTTATGTTTTGTGGTGTTATGTTTCATTGGCCCAGTTTCACAGACGGGGCTTAGCTCAAGCCAGGACTAGGCCTTAGTTAAATTAAGATATTTAAGCAGCTTTTATAAAAATTCCTTCGAAGAAAACGTTACAGGTGTGCATCTCGAGACAGAACAATGGCACTGGCATATTTTAAGATATGTCAGAGCAATATATTTTCATTTGAGACAGCTCAAGCATGCATTTTAGTAGGGCTGGGCGATTTTTCCGATTTTATCGATTAACTCGAATTTATATGTTTTGCCACGATTTAATTTTTTTGTAAATCGAGGAATTGCGATTTTAAATACAGATATTACCAAACGTTAGAATTAGACACTGTGACAATAACAGTCGAGAAAAGAAAGATCCAACCGCATGTCGGCGTACGTGATTTAACCGCTCACGTTGTGACGTGCTCTGTGAAGGACCATAAGTAGAATATATCGCTAGGCACCATTCACACAGAATGCACTTTTGTGTTGGCAGAAATGCGACGCGGGCAGTGGAATAGGAAAAAATTCAATAAGATGGGAGTTGAACATCTTTTAATAACTAGAGCGCTGTGTTTTTAGAATGCCGTTTCATGCATGAGACACTGCAAGAGACGCGAACGCAACAGTCAAACGCGTCCATGTTTACATAGAAAAAACAATGGAAAAGCAGTGCAATCGAATAAAAAACCTGTAAAGAACTACTACTGTATGCCTGATATTTCATGTTTGCATCATGATGACAGGCAGAAAACTGCTGTTCATTGTTTTTACAGAACATTTATAGTTAATAATAGTCTACTGGTGTTTTACCTTCAGTCATTTTGAATTTGAATTATGTTGACTTTTTAAAGATTTTTTAAAACATTTTTCTCGTATTATTTCTGAACATATAATGTGCATAAGACAAGTTTGTACAAGATGTAGTTGTGGTTCATGCATCTTTTCTGCAAAGATATTTAACAAGTGATTTGTTTAACATTTACATCATGTTGACAACTTAATGTGTGCTGCACTTAGAATAGAATTTTCTTTAACTACAGGGTTAATAAAGAAAAAGTTACTTGAATCATGTTGTAGTTACATTTTCAAGTTGTCTAGTTAAAAATCATACAAAATCGAGAATTGGTCAAATGTTCTGAGAAAATCTAGATTGTTATTTATTTATTTATTTTTGCCATATCGCCCAGCCCTACATTTTAGTCTGGGACTAGCCTTAAGCCTTGTCTGTGAAACCGGGGGATTATGTTTTGTTACGTTGTTATGATTTGTTCTGTAAAGCTGACATCATGTTATGTTTTATGTCATGTTTTTGTTATATGTTTTGTTATTTTGTGTTATGTTATGTTGTTTTGTCGTTTCATTGTTTTGTTACGTTGCTGTGATTTGTTCTGTAAAGCTTTTGTTCTGTTCTGTTATGCTTTATGTTTTATTATGTTATGTTACATTTTATGTTGTTACATTACACTTTGTGTTGTGTTATGTTATGTTATGTTGTTACGCTATGATGTTTTGTCGTTTCATTATGTTTTGTTAAATTGCTATGATTTGTTCTGTAAAGCTTATGTTCTGTTCTGTTTTTTTGTTTAAGTAAACATGATAAAGACAGTTCTTTGTATTGTTGATTGTGTGTGTGTGCGTTCGTGTGTGTGCGTGTGAGTGTGTGTGCGCTGGCTTGTGTGTTTGTCCATATGCGCTTGTGTACATGCACACATGGCAGGATCTGTGGTGGATAGAGACCTCGCAGCCGTCTGTGTGTGTGTGTTAATTCATTCTTACACAATATAGCTCCATTTCATACAGTGTTTGTGCATTTGGCCCGTCATAAATCAAAGGTGGCAGTGGCATTAAGTACACACTACATTAGTCAGGCTAATTAATTTTGGGACACATCCATCCATTAGTCAGTGGTCCTGCGTTTCATGGGACCGATAGAGAGACCCTGACGGCCGCTGTCAAACCAACCATGAAAATACACACACGCACAAGTGTATCTTCACACACAGGCAAACACATCTGCGTGTTTACACACATCTGATCTCCATCCAACAGTGTCAGACGATACACTCACACGCCGGCTGCTGGAATCACTCTTGTAATGAAATGTAGCCAAATGACTGAATGATATAAACAATATAAACTGATGAAAATTATATACTATAGAGGAGAGAATATCACAAACACTGAAGTGGATGATAGATAAATAGATGAAAAGATGGGTGGATGGATGGAACAATAGGTGGATGGATGGATAGATGGAAAGATGGATGGATGGATAGACTGATGGATGGATGGAAAGATGGATGGATGGATAGACTGATGGATAGATGGAAAGATGGATGGATGGATAGACTGATGGATGGATAGATAGATAGATAGATAGATAGATGGATAGATGGATCATAGAATGATGGATGGATGGATGGATGGATGGATGGATGAAACGACAGAACAATTCAGAGAAAGACAAATGGATGGATGGATGGATGGAACGACAGCACAATACATAGAATGATGGCTGGATGGATGGATGGAACGACAGAACAATTCATAGAATTACGGATGGAAAGATGGATGGATGGATAGACTGATGGATAGATGGAAAGATGGATGGATGGATAGACTGATGGATGGATGGAAAGATGGATGAAAAGATATGGGGATGGATGGATGGAAAGATAGGTGGATGGATGGACGGACGGATAAATGGATGGATGGAAAGATGGGTGGATGGAAAGATCGGTGGATGGAAAGATAGACTGATGGATGGATAGTAGGGGTGGGAATCACCAGAGGCCTCATGATACGATATTATCACGATACTTGTGTCACGATACAATATTATTGCGATTTTAAATATATTGCGATATACTGCGATATATTGCAATTTATTAACTTTTTCCAACTTCAAATTATGTCCCCAAAGGAAAACTTTGACAACATCTGTTTTAACTAAAAAAACATTTCTCAGTTTATCTCGCTTAGTTTATCAACTATTTGTATTACAGTCTAATCTAGTCGATAGATTAGGATCGATAGACTGATGGATGGAAAGATAGGTGGATGGATGGAAAACTGGATGGATGGATAAATGGATGAAAAGATAGGTGGATGGATGGACGGATGGACGGACGGATAGATGGATTGATGGATAGATGAAAAGATGGAAAGATGGGTGGATGGATGGATGGATGGATAGACTGATAGATGGAAAGATGGATGGATGGATGGATGGATGGATGGATAAATGGATGAAAAGATAGTTGGATGGATGGATAGATGGAATGATAGGTAGATGGATGGACAGATAAATAGATGGAGGGATGTATAGATAGATGGATGGACGGACAGATGGAGAAATGGATGGATGGATTATAGTAGTTTGTTTAGTGGTTTGTTTGTGAGGGAGTTTCTTGCGGTGTGTTTTGTGTGTGTGATCTGCTGCGTTTCTTGTTTTCTGTGGTGGTTTGTGCTGTAGTTGATTAGGAAGAGTTGCGTAACGATGTGTTCATTCTCCAGCACAATGCTCCTCGTCGTTCAGCGTTTGCTCCAGATAAACCCACATGATCTCTGATCTCCGTCCCTCCGCGTGTTTTTAACAGCGCTAACAAAGAGCATCACACATCGCGGCCAAGCGACGTGCCTTTAATCAGAGCCTAATTAAAACAGAGAGAATGAAGAACAGCCACAGGCTGTTCCTCTCACAGCCTCATTAACAACAGGCCGTTTGAGCGCGGTCCGTGCGGCGTCGCGAGGGCTTCGCCTGGCACAGAGACCCTTACGCCATCATGACTCCATTCAGAGCGTCAGGAGTGTCCTTCTGCTGCTGCACACTTCACACGCACAGATACTACAGCTTTCTAATAAACAAAGATTTAATAGCTCAAATCATTTTTATTTTTCTCTTTTCTTTTTAAGCACCAACATTTAGTTTATTTAATTTAATTTTATATTTATTTTATTATTTTATTTAATTTAATTTTTTTATATTTTTTATATTGCATTATTGTGTTTATTTTTATTTTATATTAGTTTATTATTTTACTTTTTATCTTATTTTTATTCTATTTTTATTTTATTCAAATTTGTAATGTTATGTTAGCTATTTTAAGTTGTTTTATATATTTGGGTTAGTGTTTTTTATTTTCATATTATTTTATTTTATTTTTATGTTTCTTTAACATGATCTTATATTATTTTGTTTCTCTTCTGTATTATAAAAGTCTAAAATTATATTATTTCTATATATTTATATTTACATTTTTTATTTTCTTTTAGTATAGTTTATTTTACTTTTTATTTTATTTACTATTTAGTTTACTTACTATAAATTGTTTTATATATTTGTTTTATTTATTTTGTATGATTTTTATTCAATTCAATTTTTATTTTATTTTATTACATTTTTATTCCGTTTTATTTTTTATTTAAGTTTAGTTTATTTTTTATATTATTTTTATTTAATGACATTTTATTATATTTATTTTATTTTAATTATTTAAATGTTTTTTTATTGTTGTTTTTTCATTGTTCTTCTGTGTGTTTGATTTAGACTCAAACATTTAGACATTATATATTTGAACTGTTCTATCCTTCATTATCTTTAGCTGCATTACATTATCACTGAGTTTTGTTTGCAGGTGTTTTATACTGTTGTGACATGTAGCTGCATCAGAGTTGTTGTGATCAGGCCTTTATTTCAGGTTTTTCTCACACATTAATCTCAAGGTCTGATCCTGCGGGATTGTCCGTTGTGTTTGCGTGTTTCTCTCGTTTCAGTGCTGGCATTTGGGCTCCTCTCACTGACTGACATTAAACACGGGCGTCCCGCCGCTCGCCCGTCATATTTAAGAGAGCCATTAAGTGGCACATTGAGGATTCATGGCCTCTCGTCTTGAACTCCTCCTGTGATTTATCTGCTGTATCGGCTTTTGTTTGAGCGCAGGATGAAACCAGTGACTGCTCCAGCATCTGTCGGTGTCATCATGTGCTGTAATATCAACAGAAACGCATCTGTCTGCGCTGGGTTTTAGTTGTTAGTCTACAGTATTTAAACTTACTAGACAGACGTGCTGTTTTGATAAGCTGTAACGTATAATCAGATGTTCATTCAGTTATGAAAGCATTTCCACTTCAAAACGGAGATTGAGACACTTTACAGCCTTTATTATCATTATAGGCTATATTTACAGTATTTATAGTATTTACATCCTTGCTATTATAGTTACTGAACTGAACTGAAACTAAAATGAAAAACATGGAAGAAAAACATTTTTGTTGCTCAAAGAAAAATAAATTAATATAACTGCAAGGAGCAATTACCGGGGTTCAAGCACTTTAGGCATTTAAGCACATAAAGAAAAGACATTGTGTTAACATGGCTATAACCAGCTAAATCAATGATTTTAAAATAGCATTTTTGGCAAAAGCTGGCAATTTACCAAAGAAATATGATGATTTTTAACAGTTATGACTGTTATAGCGCCACCTATGGTGGAATTTCCATAAAATGTTGCATGCTTGTTTAGAATGATCTGTCGCATATGCTCACCGAGTTTCATGAAGTTTTGAGTTTTTGTTTAGGATTTATAGGCTTTTGGGTATAATTGGCCACGTCCCTTTAAAAGTGACACTGTTGTAGCTTACCAAAGTGTAAAGTTCAATATTTTTTGATAATTATAGATCTAGAGGGTTCAGAGAATTGTAATGCAGTGGTTTTGTTGCGATCGAGCGAAAAACATAGGACTAGTTCGCAAAAGTAGCTTTTTTAAATAATCTTGACTATTTAATGAACAGTATGATTCACAGCATTGGTCCTAGAGGTAAAGTTGTTCAGAATGAGGAGATCTATCATATGACATGAAGATCTAGTGTATGTGTGAATATATTAACCAATTTTTTTTACAATTTAAGGTCATTTACAATTGAAATTGTTTTTGAAGACTTTTTTTTTACTGTTATAGCACCACCTATGGTTCGATCTCCATGAAACTTTGCATGCTTGTTAAGAGTCATCTGTCACATGTTTTCACCAAGTTTCGTGAAGTTTTGAGTTTTCATTTAGGTTTTATAGGCTGTTGGGTATTGTTGGCCACGCCCCTTTTCTAAATGACCCCATTATAGCTAACCAAAGGACAAAATTCAACATTTTTTGATAATTATTGATCTAGAGAGTCCAGAGAATATTACTGCAGTGGTTTGATCGAAATTGAGCGAAAAACCTTGGACTAGTTCACAAAAGTAGGTTTTTAACATAATTGAGAATTAATGAACGATTTGATTGACAGCAGTGGTTCTTGAGGCAAAGTTGCTCAGCATGAGGAGATCTATCAAATGATATGAAGATTGAGTGTGTGTAAAAAAATCGTGCAATATACAATAATTTATGCACTTAAAAAATGCGATATCGCCCCCCAGTGGCCGATTTCTTTCAAAATTCGTACAGACCTTTAGAGCCATGAGTCAAACATGCCCACAGAGTTTCGTTCCAATCGACCTCCGTTAACCTTGTCTAATAGGTGCTCAATCTTCATTGGCCGATGGCGGCCATGTTTTTTGAGAAAAATTCTTACAGACCTTTAGAGCCATGAGTCGAACATGCCCACCAATTTTCGTTCCGATCGACCTCTGTTAACCTTGTCTAATAGGTGCTTAAACTTCTTTGGCCAATGGCGGCCATGTTTTTTGATATAAGGTAATGTCCTCATAGACACTTCTGCCACTTTGGACAAAAACACTGCATACCAATTTTCAAGTCGATCGGACCAACGGTTACGTAGTTATAGCCGTTTTTATGTTTTTCCCATCTTAATTGGAAAAAATTATTGATATTCAATATAATTATTATTCGCAAAAGTAGGTTTTGAATTTACTTCAAAATGGCGGGAAAACCGGACCTCGTAGAGCGAATCTGACTTTCTACACTTTTCTTAGTTTTGACCCAAGGATTCCAAAAATATAATATATTAATATAAATTAATTTTTGAGTCTACGACAAACAGTCTAGGAGTTATGAGCAGTTTTGTGTTTTTGATTGCTGTAGCGCCCCCTATAGGCCGATTGGGGCGAGTCTTTGGATCTGAGTATCAAGCAATAATACTACCATCTGACAAAGTTTCAGCTCTCTAGGCCTCACGGTTTGTTCTGCACGATCAGTTTTAGGGAAGAAGAAGAAGAAGAAAAATCCCTACAATTATAATAGGGTTTCAGCACTATGTGCTTGAACCCCTAATTTAAAAAAATTTGTTTCAGCGATGACAATGATAATAATAATAATATTCATAATAATAATTATTATATAAAATAATAAAATAATATATATATATTAGTGCTGTCAAACGATTAATCGCGATTAATCGCATCCAAAATAAATCTCTCCTCTCTCTGTCAAAGACTGTCTCTCTCATCTAGTCTTCTCTCTCTTTCTCACACACACACACACTCACACACACACACACTCACTCACAGATCAGCGCTATGAGACTCTTCAGCTCAAGTGTTGATCTGTTAAACTCTCTAATGAGTGAATGCAGCGGCTTCATTCATTAAGAGTGTCATTATGACACTGAAAGTGCTTCAGATTGCTCTTCTGACTCCATTAAATCTCTTCATTCTTCATCAGGTGTGTTTCTCGAATGAGAAGTCATCAATAAATCAGCTGTTTAATTGTTTCATTCATTCAGCGCGTGTTTGAAGCCAGGCTTCATTATTTCATCAGCATTTGTGGTTTGCGAGTGTCGGTGGAGGTCAGCGTCTCATTAATTGTTGCTTGTTGAACTTTATTGATTGTTGGTAATGAACTCTGCAGAGACGCTCGTTAGAGGAGAGCTAATCTCTGCTTAATTGAGCGTTTGTCCCATCTTCTCTGAAACGCAGCATAATTTCATCCGTCCAAATGAGAGCCACACACTTTAGTTTTTATTCATCAATTAGGTGTGAAATTAATATTTCACTCACCAGTCAAGTTGGCTGCTAAAAAATTAAGTTACTAGTCATTCAGAAGTCCTACTAGCCCAAACAAAACTATATATATATATATATATATATACAGTGGGTACGGAAAGTATTCAGACCCCCTTCAATTTTTCACTCTTTGTAGACAATATTTGAAATGAATAAATTTATAACGATCAATTCTACATTTCAGTGATGTTTGTAAATGAAATCCATTGGGATTTCAGATGCGTCACGTGAGAAGAAACGGATCAGATCTGGGTGTGAACATGTTTTAATAGAATCAGTCAGGAGTGTGTGATGGTGAGCTCTCCACTGATCCAGCAGCACTGAGTGAACAGACATTAACCAGTGTGTTGACCATCTGTGCTGCCTGGTTTCACAGATCTGCCTGAACAGCAGGAGAGTGTGTGTGTGTGTGTGTACAGGTGGATGAGTGTGTAAAACAATGAATCCTTTAACTCACTTAAACCAGTGAACACACACACTCATTACTAACACAACACACACTCACAATGAAGCATCTGCTCACTCCGTCCTGTCAAGAAGCCTTTTCTTTAGCTATTGTGTGTGCGTGTGTGTGTTGGTCTCTGTGTGTGTGTGTGTGTGTGTGTGTGTGTGTGTGTGTGTGTGTGTGTGTGTGTGTGTGTGGCCTGAACAGCAGGAGAGTGTGTGTGTGTGTGTGTACAGGTGGATGAGTGTGTAAAACAATGAATCCTTTAACTCACTTAAACCAGTGAACACACACACCCATTACTAACACAACACACACTCACAATGAAGCATCTGCTCACTCCATCCTGTCAAGAAGCCTTTTCTTTAGCTATTGTGTGTGCGTGTGTGTGTTGGTCTCTGTGTGTGTGTGTGTGTGTGTGTGTGTGTGTGTGTGTGTGTGTGTGTGTGTGTGTGTGTG
>NW_015540926.1:146919-147135 GCF_001515605.1 Sinocyclocheilus anshuiensis
CAGATTCTTATTCATCTGTGATTAGTTTTATTTTCATGATTACATTAATGATCTGATCTTTATGGATCCACCATCACTGTCTGTGTTCTAAGTTCACTGTCTGCTGTCTACATAGGCAGCTGTCTTATGAGGCAACTCTTAGTCTCCTTGGTTACTCTCTGTTTCTGTGTAACTGTTTGAGGAATTTGTGTGTGTGTGTGTCTGTGTGTGTGTGTG
>NW_015540926.1:149430-156585 GCF_001515605.1 Sinocyclocheilus anshuiensis
CGTGCATGCGTGCGCGTGCGTGTGTGCATGCGTGCGCGTGCGTGTGTGTGTGTTTGTCTCTGTGTGTGTGAGGTGTGTGCGTGTGTGTATGTTGGTCTGTGTGTGAGTGTGAATTGTGTGTGCGCACATGTGCATGTGTCTGAGAGTGTGTGTGTGTGTGTGTGCATGTGTCTAAGAGAGTGTGTGTGTGTGTGTCGGTCAGTGTGTGTGTGTGTGTGTGTGTGTGTATGTTGGTCAGTGTGTGTGTGTGTGTGTAATTTTTATGGGCCTGTTCCTTGTGTTTCAGGCCTGTTCTATTCTCCTTGCGCTGCACTGACTCTCAAAGACTTCCAGGCTGGCCAATTTGTCCTGCCAGACTCTAGAGAATGGCCTATTTGAGTGGTTAAATACCAGAGGGGCGAACACACACACACACAGCACCTCTCTCGCATCCCACATTGATTTGTGGCGCGTCCATTATCTGCGGCGGAGAACAAACGCGCTCGGACAGGGCCCGGCGGTATTGGAGGCCCTTGGCCCTGCTGCCCATTGTTTTAGAGAGATTTCCCAGATGTTGTGACGGCCAAGATAAATAGGCGGCTTTATCCTCTCTCTCCCACACCTCTTTATCTGCCCTCGTCTCTTTTCAGCGCACGGACCCCCTACATTGAGCTTCTCCACCGCAGGGGCTGATGGGAAAGGATGCGTGTGGGATTTTCAGAGAGTGTTAAAGTTAAATGATCTCGTAAAAACAAGCACAAATGGTGCTGACTGTAAAGCACGTACTTTACAGCAGTTAAAGGGACAGTTCACCCAGAAATTAAAATTCTGTCATCATTTAATTTCCCTTATGTTGTGAAACACAAAAGAAGATATTTTAAAGAAAGTTGGTAACCAAACAGTTGACGGTAACCATTGACTTCCATAGTATTTTTCCCATATTATGGAAGTCAGTTGCTACCATCAGCAGAAAGGAAAATATTTTGAAGAATGTTGGTAATAGTCAGTGGCTACCATCAGCAGAAAGGAAAATATTTTGAAGAATGTTGGTAATAGACTATAGTATTTTTTCCATATTATGGAAGTCAGTGGCTACCATCAGCAGAAAGGAAAATATTTTGAAGAATGTTGGTAATAGACTATAGTATTTTTTCCATATTATGGAGGTCAATGGGTACGTCAACAAAAAAATATATTTTGAAGAAGAATGTAGGTTTGGAACAACATGAGGGTAAGTGATGACAGAATTTAGATTTTTGGGTGAACTGTCCGTTTAATTTGATTGGCAAAAATTTGCGTCATAGTTTTCGTCAGCAACTTTTTTTCACGAAAAATAACCAAGGTTTACACAACAACGATGTACTAAAAATTGTGTTTTTCCTTTGCATTTTCGCGTACAGACGACATCGTTGTCAAAACGATCCCTGTTCAAACGGATCTGCGAAAACGACTAAAAACGCTGCGTTATGCATGACAGGCCAGTAGGTGGCGTCGTCACTTTGTAAAAAACACTACACACATGTGCACATACGCATTCCTGTTGACTGAACACATAATATGCATGTGCACGACGTCACCATTTTTACAAATTCGCAGTTTCGTAATTTATGTGGAGATGACAATGGAATCGTTTTTAAAAACCTGCACTTTGAAACTTTCAAAAGTTTGTGTTTTCAGGCCCCCAAAACGCTGTTGTCGTGTAAATGAACGCATAAAAAGTTATTAGTTTTTAGTTGAAAATGGTGTTGCGTAAACACCCCTTAAATAAAATAAATAAATAAAAATAACAGTTTTGAATGACAAAAACTAATGAAAACCCACTGACCTTTTCATCATCAAAATCATAAAATGGTAGATTTAGTCAACTAAAGTCTTATATTTATTAGACTAAAACTAGACTAAAACAATTCAGATGACTAAAACTAAATGACACCTAAACTAAATCAAAATGTGTTGTCAGAATGACGCTGCGGCAGATAAACGTGACAAAACTAACTAGAGTTAAACATACTGTTAGAGACTGCTAACATTTGTTAGTGCTGACTGGAGAAGCACATTTACAAGTCAAAACACATTTTTACTGAGCAGGCATTTAATATGATGATTCAGTTATTGCTCAGAATTGCTAAAAATCAGTATTAAAGTGACCGGAACATCTCCAGTATAGTTTTTTTCTTTTTACTTTGAAACAATATTCACTCAGAGATTGCTAGTAAATTTCACAAATAATTATAAAGCAATGACCAGGGCTATTATAGATAAGTTAAACTGAAACTAAAATTAAAACTAATAATTTTAAAAAATATAAATGTTAAATAAATAAAAATTAATGCAAGCTATATATAGCTACTCAAATGTATACGTATGTTTAAATAAAGAAAAATATATAGAATGTATCTAAAATATTAAAATATAAATGATATAAAAATATTAAAATCATATAGAAAAAAATAAATGATATAGAAATTATACATATACAAAACTAATAAATATTAGTAATTAGTAATTTTATTTGATTTAGTAATTAGTAATTAAATTTTATTAGTAATTCTATTTTAAAATATTAGTAATTTTGTGTATTGTTATATTTTATTTAATATAAATTACACACACACACACACATAAAAAAAAAATATATATATATATATAGACAAAATTAGGTACCGAATACTGAAATTTTGGTACCGTGACAACACTAATATACACATATACATATACATACAATGTTTCGGTATATATACACACACATTAGAGCTAATATACAATATTATAAATGTAATATAAATTATATAATTTCTCCTAGTTTGCTTGTGCTAATCTCCATTTCACATTTTCTTGTGGAGATGTTCTGGTCAATATTAGAATAAAGGCTTAATCTTAATCTGTAAATGTGGCCATTTTTTGCATTTTCACGGCCCAGTGTCTCTCATTTTCTCTGTTTTTCTCCAGCTCTGTCCTCAGTTGCTCATTTTCTGGGCTGTGATGGCAGCGCTGTAGAATTATGGGATAGAAATCAATAGTGTCAGGATTGAGTGATCAGGGAAAGTTTTAGTGCTGTGGGCTCAAGGCTTCATCAACACGGTTTAAAGCACGTCTCCTGAACCCCGAGCACAGGACTCACTTTACTGCGCTCCGGATTAATCGCCTGCAGCAGAGCATCATGGGATTGGCCTGAACACACGGGGCTTGTTTCAGGATGTAGTAACTTTTCTGCCACATTTTTCTGATTGTGACAGTCACTGCCTGGATGTTAAGCTGAAAGCTGATGCATTTGAGATGTGTGTCCCTATAAATGACACACCTGGATGTTTGTTTGTTTTATAAAACTTATTATTATTATTGTTTTTAGATTTTATATTATTTAATATAAATAACTGTACTTTAGTTTATGTAATATAACATTTTATATATAATATTATATTTAATTTGTTAATATATTTAATATTATATATAGCATCTATATGTTCTATTTAATATGTATGTTATTATTATTATTGTTGTTATTATTGATATTATAAAGGGTGCTTCTACTAAATACTGAGCAAAGGGTCTGAATACTTAGGACCATGTGATATTTCAGTTTTTCTTTTTTAATAAATCTGCAAAAATGTCAACGATTCTGTGTTTTTCTGTCAATATGGGGTGCTGTGTGTACATTAATGAGGAAAAAAAATTAACTTAAATGATTTTAGCAAATGGCTGCAATATAACAAAGAGTGAAAAATTGAAGGGGGTCTGATACTTTCCGTACCCACTGTATATATTTGAAGAGTTTGGTTCCAAAACGCTATAAATCCATTTTGATTAATTTGAGTAAAAATGTGTTTTCTTTACCAAGAAAGTGGCCACTATTTTCTGTTTCAAACTTTCACATAGCATCTTTACGTTAAAATAACATAAAAAATTCAAATCCAGATTTTGATTCTCAAAGATTTATTATAAAAACTGATAATTTTTTTCCCCCAAAATGCAATAAATCCATTTAATCAATATAAAATAGATTTTTCATATTGAAACTGTTGTAAATACACAACAAAGTAAGTTGATCCACATCTGACAGCCTCTGGACTTACGTTTCTTTCCCACCGCAGAAACCACAGTTTCATCAATGCCGTCAAAATCATTAAAATTATTTTTCTAGCTGATGAACGATAAAAACATTGACAGCCAATCAGAATCCATCCTGCTGTAACGAACTCAAGAATTTAAAGCGGCAGACGCGCGTGCGCTTAGAATAAACAGACAATATCGTTCGCTGGTGTCGCCGCTAACATCGTTATCTTTATAGTTATCGTTCTTGGTGTGAACGGAGCTTAACACGGCGGATATTTTTAAAATTGGCTTTTTAATACCGACCAGATACAATACCGATTTTGGCGGGAATTCACTTTTTTTTTTTTAAATGCCGTTTATCGCGTTTTGGAACCAAACTCTTCACCATACATATAATTTCAATCATAGTTTTTTTTTTTTTTTTTTCATCTTTATACACTATATTTCCTCTGAATCTCTTAATTCCTGCACTGATTCGCACTCAGTCTCTCAGTGTTTATTGTCTCGTCCTGGAGTACGAAATGAATGTTAATGTGATTTGAGACGAGGTCGGTGAGAGCGCGCTCAGATTGAGTTTATGCACACGGCTGAAGTCACATGACCCGCAGCGTCCAATCACAGGTCAGCGTGAGTTTGTGTTGATGCACCTGGTGCGTAATCAGGATCACGGGCTTTAATTAATGATGTGTTTTAATAAGCTGCAGCAGAACACATGATGAGATCAGGAGGAATGACTGATTGATAAGCGCTGAGGTGAATCTGATCACTCATGATCAATCAATCCGTCTCTGACCCATACACACACTCTGTGTTTGATTGATTACAGTATTGATGCGATTGGAAACACAAGTGTTGATTTGTAGAGTTTTTGGCTTCTGATGTGAAGCTTTAACATGTTTAGAGTTCATCTTCACCTGCTTTAATACATGTACAAAACAATAGCTGAATTACCGCGGTACTTCTGTGTTTTGTGGACAGTTTGAGGTTGTAAATACCTGATTAAGGTAATCAATCAGTACCATGGTATAGAAGTACTTTACCAGCACTGTACCGTAGTATCACCACAGTACATTATGTAAGAGTAGACAGATCTGAATACAAATGTTTGTATATATTTTGTGTGTGTGTGTGTGTGTAGTATACATATACATATATATATATATATATATACAAAATGAGCTGGCCCAGATCCGGCATGGTGCTGGACCAGATCCGGCCCACATTTGGCCCAAATCACCATAAAGGAATTTTTTTATTTTACATAATCTCATCTATATATCTATAGCTATTTGAAATATAAATATATAAAATAATGAAAAATATATAATTATATAAATATAAAATAACAGTTTTTCTTTAAAATTGGCATTTGAAATTCAAAGAATAATTTTTAAATAATTATTTATGTATTTATTTTATTTAAGCAATAATCATAAATTAATAAATTCATATAAAATTAAATATTTAAAAATAAATACTTTTTTTATTATTGACAGTTGAAATTAAAATGCAAACATAACTCTCTTCATAAATTAATTTATTTCCTGTGTAGTTCCTGATTGGTCAGTGCTTTAGTATTTGAGTCTAATGACTTTAAACTGTATAATTGATCATTGACTCATTAATTTCTCTTGTTGCTCGTAGAATATTCAGTATTTCATGTGTATGTGTTTATTTATTTGTTAAGTAGTCATAAATAAAAATGATGTGCATCCAGAGGGTCAGTATCACAAAATGAGCAGCTGATTTTATATCATCTGAAGCCTCATGGTTTCTCAAATCCATCCGAATATGAATGTTTTCTGAACTCTACGGTAAGATGCTTTTCCCGCATCAGTCTGTTGAGTTTCTGCTTGGCCGACGTTCGATCTGAGCAGCAGCAGCGTTTGAGTTTTTCTTTCTTCTTGAGAAAAATCTGAAGCGAGTAAATTGTGTGACTCCTGACGGCCGCTCTCACTGTCTCCGGCTCTTTTGAGGTGTTTTTCCAGAGCTATTCATTACAAAATCCGCTTAATGAGAGCAAAGCGCATTAGTGGCTCCCGCCGCTGCAAACGACTGAAAGATGGAGCGATTTGTTGGCTCTTTAGAGAGCGGCTTAAGCCGAAGCTGTTTGTTCTGATCCTCTGCTTTCTGACATTTCCCTCCAAAGGGTTTTCCTGCCGGTTTTATTGGCTTGACCTGATTAGCTAATCTGTGCTTTGAATTTCAATGGCTTCTCGGGCCGCTGGGAACCGGATTACCTCATTCAGCGGTCCTCAAACACAGATGGCCGAATGTTTAACCGATTGTTAAAAGAGTCGACAAAAGGGAGTTTAACGGAGCACACGGTCTTTAAGCTCAATGCATGCAGAGGAGTAAAGAGAGATGCTCCTGTGTCGATGTTGTGATGCTGATATTAAATCGATGTCGTCTCTTCTTCTTCTTCTTCTCCTCAGAGTCTGTGCTCGATGGCTAGCGTGCAGACGGTGAGATCCGCCGACACCAATGAAGTCGACAAACTCATCTTCAGAGAGTCAGACAATGACCGCAAGGTGAAGCCTTTCACTGCTTCATTTAGTCATCAAACATATATGTTCAAGCAATGGGCCTCCAAATATTAGAATGATTTCTGAAGATCATGTGACACTGAAGAATGGAGTAATGATGCTGAAAATACAGCTGTGATCACAGCAATACATTTATATTTTAAAATAAATAAAAATAGAAAACAGTTACTTTAAATAACAAGAAATAAATGCAGGCTTTGTGAGCAGAAGAGACTTCTTTAAGAAATCTTACTGTTGAAAAACTTTATATACTTTTTGCTGATGACTTGGTCATTCTTGATCATTTTGTGATCTGTCTGTGTGTTTTACAAGGGTTCACTTACTTTTTCCTCACTCATCAGTTGAAGATCTTTAATCTACTACAGGCGCCTCCATAATTTGGTGTAGATCTGTTAAACATAATGGTTTTTATTATACACTACCATTCAAAAGTTTAGGGTCAGTAGGATTTTTCATTTTTTTAAAGATTTTTTAATGAAAAAAAATTCTCTCTATTTGATAAAAAATACAGTAAAAATTGTTAAATATTTTTTACAATATAAAACATTTTCTGTGTGAATATCTGTTAAACTGTAAT
>NW_015540926.1:156808-161895 GCF_001515605.1 Sinocyclocheilus anshuiensis
GTGTGTGCGTGAGTGTGCGCGCGTGCGCGTGTTTGTGTCTGTGTGCGTACGCGCCCGCGTGTGAGTGTGCGCGTGAGTGTGTGCGTGTGTGCGTGCGTGTGAGTGTGTGTGTGCGTGCGTGTGTCTGTGTGCGTGTGTGTTTGTGTGTGTGTCTGTGTGTGTGCGTGCGTGTGTGTTTGTGTGTGTGTGTGATGGATGTCCTGATGGCACATGAGAGATAATCTGATGGTCATGCTCTACTTAAACACACCGTCTCATGATGCCTGGAAAACAAACTGCCTCCAGAACGACGAATGTCCCTCCTGCGCCTCGACTCCCAGCATCCTTCATCAACGACTAGAGTTGTACCGGCTTGACAGAAATTTAATTCGAGGCAGCTCTTGAAAATAATTATTGTATTTTGAAAGGAGTAATCATTGGTCAGGACATGATTGAATACGTCCATGCCTATTGACTTTTGCCATGATTAATAGGTTTGTTTAGTCGATATAGCCATCGAAACTGTATAATTAATTATCCGGGCGGCTGTCAGGCGGTGAGGATGGAGCGCTCTGATGAGGATTTGGGAAGATTAAATTTTCCGCGGGGCCCGTGTGTGTGTGTGTGAGAGACGCCTCCATCCCACTAACTCTCATTGATTTTGCTTCAGTGTCTCTTGGTGAGTAATTTATGGGCTAATTTAAATGTTTGGGTGAACTTTAAGTCAGGTTTACTGATATAGTGCTTCACATAATACAGATTCATTCACAGCAGAAA
Source organism: Sinocyclocheilus anshuiensis (assembly GCF_001515605.1). Classification (NCBI taxonomy): domain Eukaryota; kingdom Metazoa; phylum Chordata; class Actinopteri; order Cypriniformes; family Cyprinidae; genus Sinocyclocheilus; species Sinocyclocheilus anshuiensis. The sequence goes on from NW_015540926.1 coordinate 157,565, forward strand.
CAGGAAAACCAGCATCAAAGACGCAAAGTTCTTCAATTTCAAGTATCAGTCATTTCAGTTATGATTGAACTATAAAGCAGCTTTACTGAAGATTATATTGACTGAAAAATATTAGTGGATGTTGTAAATAAAAGAAAGAATACTGGAGTGAGTTTTACAAGAAAATGCCGTTTCACTGTTTCTAATTCAAAATTTCACACGTTTTTTTTGCCTTTTCTTTGTAATTAATTTGCGATATTTACTAGCAATATATGAGTAAAAATTGTTTCTTCACAGTGTAGTGACATTAAGTTTAATTATTGTATAATTATGCTGTTTCAAGGACCGCTTAATCAATACATTTTACTGAATATCAATTGTCTTTAAATTGAAGACCATTAATATTCAGTCAAATTGATCAGATTAGAGTAATGTTTTAATGCCGTTTTTTTCTTTCCTTTTAAAAACAGTATAATATTGATTATTGACCATAGCATAAAATATTTAGCTCTTATTTCATCTGGGTTTTATATTTCAGTGCATCGCTGGTCAGAGCATTTCTGAACACCAACTAATGATGTTTATTCAACCTTTTTTCATTTTAGTCACAATCGACTACAGACAACTCTTAAATATAAAAGACCTAAAATGCAAGAGAAAAAATTGAAAGATATAAAGACAAATTACAGATGCACACTCTGTTCCTCTATTCTTCAGTTTCAGACATTTGAGCACCAAAATTGCAATGAATGAAAAACCAGTTTATTGCAATATTTCTGAGTGAAGCTGGTTGTGTCGAGGCTGTAATATTTGATTGGCTTTAGTTTTTGAGCATTGATGATGTGTTAGTGAGGGATGAATGCTGCACTCAAAATAATGCATTTGTCATAAATAGTGTGAAAATATGGCTGCTGCGATGAAAGTAAAGTGTGTGGTGTAAAACTCAAATTAAAGCACCTCTCACCCCGGCTCTTATCGATGGCCTTTAATGGCATCAGCTGTTGTCAGAGCTCTTATTTGACCGTACATAAATCAATGCACAATTACGGCAGGAGACGCCGATCGGCCCAAACCACACGCGGCTCTGTGATTTAGGACTGTCTGTGTTTATTGGGCTGAGGTGGTGTTTTGGAGGAGTTTGTTTGTTTTATTTATTTTCGTCTGCTTCACAAACACACGTGCTCAAGGTCACCGGCGCTGACGGATCGCGAGTGGGACGAGACGGGTTTTACTGCTGGCCCACCAGAGCAGCAAATCACTCGGATTAATTGACCTGCATGAAATGTAGTGTGAAATTTCAGCCCGCGGGTCTCTAGCTGCTAAATTAATTACTCAACATTCACACACACACACACATGCACATAAACACACACGTGTGTCATAGCTGTACTTTGACTTTCCCTTTTCACTGTGAACAGCTGTAGAATTTAAATTTCAGCAAATATATAAAGTGGGTACGGAAAGTATTCAGACCCCCTTAAATTTTTCACTCTTTGTTATGTTGCAGCCATTTGCTAAAATCATTTAAGTTAATTTTTTTTCCTCATTAATGTACACACAGCACCCCATATTGACAGAAAAACACAGAATCGTTGACATTTTTGCAGATTTATTAAAAAAGAAAAACTGAAATATCACATGGTCCTAAGTATTCAGACCCTTTGCTCAGTATTTAGTAGAAGCACCCTTTTGATCTAATACAGCCATGAGTCTTTTTGGGAAAGATGCAACAAGTTTTTCACACCTGGATTGTCTGAATACTTTCCGTACCCACTGTATATATAGAGAGAGAGAGATGGGTAGATTACTTACTAATATAATGTAATTGTTATCTGTTACTGATTACAAATTACATGATGAAAATTCAGTAATGTAATTCAGATTACTCATTTTAGGTAACGTATTCTGACTACTTCTGGATTACTTTTGGATCACTTGTAGGAATGGGCGATATGGGCTTTAAAATATATCACGATATTTCTAGTATTTATTGCGATAACGATATCAATGCCGATAATTCAGGGAATCCTTTCTTTAGAGAAAAGTATTATCTTTCCTATTTTTACCCAACATAGGGTGTTGTGAGCATTACTGAGTAGTACACATAATGTAATGACCGTTTAATTCATACTGGAAGCCAGAGGGCGCCCTCGCGCAGAAACTCCACATATGCATCGCAGAAGTAATAGCACTGACGACGCTCCAGGAAATCCCTAATATAGACAAAGGCATCCAGTATCGCTGAATAAAACGCAGATAGAGAAATTTTAGCTTAGGAAACTTAAAGACAATAAACATACGATTGCACAAATATATATGGTTTATCTGTGTTCTTCAAGCAATCTTGGGTATTTTTTATAAGTGTATACACATGCAAACTGTATTGCACAACATGCCACTGTAGTACATTTATTCAGACCGATTTTTTGTGCACTGTACAGCCCTAACCAAACCAGATCCAGATTGTAGAAGGAGCTCCTCGTTTAGCGATAAACACCTCCTCAATTTCACTTCCACCTTCCGCGATGTTTCTCCGCACTGTCGCACACAGAAATATGTCAGCAACTAGACTTTATAGTTATTATTGCGGGAAGACTAATTCTTATCGTGGAGAGAATTTTTACTGGTATATTGCAAACGATAAGATATCGCCCATCCCTAATTATCATTTACCGTCATCTACTGGTGGTTTGGTTTCATATTTAAAAGTATTGCATTTTTCTGAACATTTTTTACTTGTATGTTCAAAAATATTTAAAGCATTAATCTTATAAAATTATTTATGCATTTGAAATTTTGTGCTGTAAATGCATTTATGGCACCTCAGCTTCATCAAACATTCTGTGTAAATACATCTAATGAACACACAACTGGCATCTTTCTTTTTTTCTCTCTCGATCCATAATTAATTCAAATAAATGCTATAATTCATTTAAATAAATGTGATCTTACCGCACTATTTAATCTCTGTCTGGTTTGAAGCGGGCAGAATGCTAGAGCTAACGAGCCGTAAATGACTAAAATAATTTCGGTCAAATATTGCTCTGCGAAACATCATTAACAGCTTTAACTTGTAAATGCTGGCAAATGACCAAGGTATAAGCGGGATAATGCATGGCTACCTGCTTCACATCGGGTGGTTCTTGGCCTCCACGTCGTGCATTATCCCTTACGTAAAATATTTTTCCATTCCCATTCATGCATTTAACAGTTGCAAAGTAACTTACAATAGAGGATCAAAAGCAAGTCATCACAGAGCCAACAATATTTGCATTATATAATGGCACGTTTATTAGAAAGCTAATAAAAATGTGTAAACTCATTACAGTAAAGACAATTTAGCAGGAAAATGTTTGTTTGTTTTTTTCTTACATGCAGTAGTACGTTTACATACAATACGTTATATATGTATATATATATATATATTAGGGGTGTAACGATACACGTATTCGTATTGAACCGTTCGGTACGAGGCTTTCGGTTTGGTATGCATTATAAACTGAATGATTCGATTCGTTGGAATAATCCTATTAGATTAATAATAATCCAGGAGCGCCATCTCTGGCTGTGTCTGGCCGACATGAGGGACGCCGACAAAGTACGGTTCCTCAATGCCCCTATGTCCCAGACCGGCCTCTTCGGCGATGCGGTTGAGAGCTTTGCCCAGCAGTTCTCGGCTGCACAGAAGCAGACTGAGGCGATTTGTCACATCCTGCCCCGGCTGGCAGCTGCTGCCTCCACCCGGCCACAGTGCCCCAGCCTGATCGTCGCCGAGGGCGGCCCCCTGCCTCCGCCCCCGCTCCCGTACCACATCTGCAGCAGCCTTGAGCAAGCGGCGCCGTGGAGCTGGGCATAGGCAGGCCGCCCCGCCCGTCCAGGCCCCCATCAAAACTGGTGATGGGCGGAAGAGCAAGAGGCCCCGGGACAGGCAACCCAGAGAGAGAGAGGGAACTGCTGTTTGGGGGATGGTGAATGCAGCTCTCCCTCCCCCGGAGGAGGGCCGTGTGGAGAATCTGGTTTCCAAAAATCTCGACGAGAGAGCGGTTTTCCCTGTCTCTGGGTCCCAAGAGGGCACGGAGAGTCGTGGAAGGACCAACACTGGACCACACTCATCCTCCTCTCTCGCCAGCAGGCAGCAGCGGGCAGTTCGAGAGTATCATCAAATGCCCTACTCACACACCCTCTGCCAAACCGTGGAACCAGGTAAGCGCACACTCAGACCCCTCTTCGGTCCGCCCACGAGCCGCCTGAGTTGGGTCTCTGCGTTCCACCTCGCTGCCCCACTGCGGGTACGGCTGTGGTTCCACTGGTCCCGCTTGCATGGTATCTGGGTGCCTGGCTAGCGCTACCCA
>NW_015540926.1:162010-167607 GCF_001515605.1 Sinocyclocheilus anshuiensis
CGGGGTTTTACAGCCCCTACTTCATTGTACCCAAGAAAGGCGGTAGGTTACGACCAATCTTGGATCTGCGTGTTTTGAACCGGGCCCTTCACCGATTACCGTTCAAGATGTTGATTCAGAAACGTATCTTCGGGTGCATCCGTCCCCAAGATTGGTTTGCAGCGATCGACCTGAAGGATGCATACTTTCATCCTTCCGCGCCACAGACCATTTCTGCGGTTCGCGTTCGAAGGACGTGCATATCAGTACAAGGTCCTGCCTTTCGGGCTGTCCCTGTCTCTCCGTGTCTTCGCGAAAGTTGCGGAGGGGGCTCTTGTTCCCCTCAGAGAGCAGGGTGTTCTCATCCTCAACTATCTCGACGATTGGCTTATACTAGCACTGTCTCGGGGTCAGTTGTGCGAGCACAGGGACCTGGTGCTCCAGCACCTCAGCCAGTTGGGTCTTCGGGTCAACTGGGAAAAGAGCAAACTCTCCCCGATGCAGAGGATCTCTTTTCTCGGTATGGAGTTTGATTCGGTCGAACAGACAGCACGCCTCACAGAGGAACGTGCGCGGTCGGTGCTGAACTGCTTGAATTCATTCAAGGGCAGGACAGCGGTCCCACTGAAACAATTTCAGAGGCTCCTGGGGCATATGGTAGCTGCAGCAGCAGTTACACCGCTGGGGCTGCTTCATATGAGACCGCTTCAGCACTGGCTTCATTGCCGAGTCCCTAGGTGGGCGTGGCAGAGCAGCACTCACCGGGTCCAAGTTACACCGGCCTGTCACCAAACCTTCACCCCGTGGTCAGATCTTACGTTCCATCGGGCAGGAGTGCCCCTAGAACAGGTCTCCAGGCATGCTGTGGTTTACACAGATGCCTCCACCACCGACTCGCACTGGGGCTGCTTCATATGAGACCGCTTCAACACTGGCTCCATGGCCGAGGCCCGAGTTGGGCGTGGTTACGCGGCACTCACCGGGTCCAAGTCATGCCGGCCTGCGGCCAAACCTTCACCCCGTGGTCGGACCTTGTGTTTCTCTGGGCATGAGTGCCCCTAGAACAGGTCTGCAAGCGTGCTGTGGTTTACACGGATGCCTCCACCACTGGCTGGGGGGCCACGTTTAATGGGCACGCAGTGTCGGGGGGCGTGGACGAGCCCCCAACTGCACTGGCATATCAATAGAGTTGTTAGCGGTGCGCCTTGCCTTGAACCATCTCAAAAGGTGTTTATGAGGCAAGCACGTGCTAGTCCAAACCGGACAGCACGGCGACCGTTGCATATATATCATATATATCAACCAAGGTGGTCTGCGCTCCCGTCGCAACTCGCCAAGGATCTGAGGTCACTTCGTGCCATTCACATTCCGGGTGTGCTCAACCGTATGGCCGACGAGCTGTCACGAGCTACGCTCCCAGGAGAATGGAGACTCCATCCCCAGAAGGTCCAGCTGATTTGGAGACATTTCGGAGCCTCTCCGGTAGACCTGTTTGCCTCTCCAGAAACCTCTCATTGCCATTTGTTTTACTCCCTGACCGAGGGAACACTCGGCACGGACACACTGGCACACAGCTGGCCACGGGGCCTGCACAAGTATGCGCTTCCCCCAGTAAGCCTTCTCGCACAGACGCTGTGCAAGGTCAAGGAGGACGAGGAGCAGGTCCTGCTTGTGGCACCCTATTGGCCCATTTGGACCTGCAAGTATGCGTTTCCCCCAGTGAGCCTTCTCGCACAGACGCTGTGTAAGGTCAGGGAGGACGAGGAGCAGATCTTGCTTGTATTGGCCCACTCGGACCTGGTTCCCGGAACTAATGCTCCTTGTGACAGCCCCTCCCTGGCAGATTCCTCTGAGGAAGGATCTACTGACTCAGAGACTGGGCACCCTTTGGCACCCGCGTCCAGACCTCTGGAAACTTCATGTCTGGCAGATTTCTCTGAGGAAGGATCCACTGACTCCGAGACGGGGCACCCTGTGGCACCCGTGTCCAGAACTCTGGAAACTTCATGTCTGGCTTAGGTTCTAGATGACCTACCCCAGCAGGTAGTTGACACCATCACTTCGGCAAGAGCAACATCTACGAGACACGCTTAAGTCTTGAAGTGGAACCTGTTCGACAAGTGGTGTTCTTCTCACCGAGAAGACCCCCGGAAATGCCCAATCATGGTCGTGCTTTCCTTTTTGCAGCAAGGGTTGGAGTGAAGGCTGTCTCCCTCCACCCTTAAAGTCTATGTCGCTGCGATTGCTGCTAACCATGACCCCGTGGAATGGAAGTCGGTAGGGAAGCATGACCTGGTCATCAGGGAGCCTTTGCAGTCAGTCGAGCAAAAAGTTTTTTTCAATGAAAACTCTGTTCCTGCTTGCGCTGGCCTCCATCAAGAGGGTAGGGGACCTGCACGCATTTTCGGTCTGCAATTCATGCCTAGAGTTTGGGCCGGCTGATTCCCATGTAATCCTGAGGCCCCAGCCCGGCTATGTGCCGAAGGTTCTTACTACCCCCTTCAGGGATCAGGTAGTGAATCTGCAAGCACTGCCCCCAGAGGAGGCAGACCCAGCCCTAGCTTTGCTTTGTCCCGTCCGAGCCTTGAGATGGTACGTAGACCGGACACAAAGCTTTAGGACCTCAGACCAGCTCTTTGTCTGTTACGGAGGCCGGCTGAAGGGGAAGGCCATCTCTAAGCAGAGGATGGCCCACTGGATTGTGGGTGCCATCACCCTGGCTTATCAGGCACAGGGTGTGCCCTGCCCACTCAGGTTGCAAGCTCACTCTACTATAAGTGTTGCATCCTCCTGGGCGTTGACTCATGGTGCCTCGCTGACAGATATTTGTAGAGCTGTGGGCTGGACAAAACCAAACACGTTCACTAGATTCTATAGCTTTCATGTGGAGCCGGTATCCTCCTGTGTTCTCACCTGAAACGGGTAGAGGCACTGAGTGGCCCCGGTTTAGTGTCGGCTTGCTAAAACTGCTCCCAAGTGTCCGTACTGTAGACCCTGTCGAGCTCCTCCATCCCCTTGGCAGCCAGACGTGGCAGAATGTCCGGCGCTAGGCCCTCACTCGATGAATCCTTGAGATCCGGTAGAGGGCTCGGTTCCATATGTAGAGACCTAAGTGGATCCCATATGTGTAAAGTCCACGGTATAGCCTCAGAGATTTCTTGCTGCTAGCCCCGGCCTACACCAAAAAGGGGCACAGGCGGCTCGCACGGGACTCTGGAAGGGGCAGCATCCATGGCACTTTGGTAGGGATCCCAATTCGTCAGTCTCCGACGTGACGTCTCCGTTCCCTCCATCAGGGAACAAGGGTTACATATGTAACCGAGACGTTATCAGCATATGTTGAAGTAGATTGGTCTCGTCATCTCTGAGAGAATAAGCGGCATCAGATGCAGAAAACCCCGTCATTACTCCGTCATTCCGTTTTTACTTTCACTTTCTGCAGTGAATTGACTGAGATTGACGTTCACCGGCATAACTCTTGCGCAAAGTTTGCACTTTCCTTGTGTGATATCCATTGGCTCACCTTCATGGTTTAAAACAGAACCAATCCCCAATATTATTATTATTATTATTATTATTATTAGGGCCCGAGCACCGCGGTGCGAGGACCCTCTGTTTTTGTAACTCAGGCATAACATGTCCGATCTTTCCCAAACTTCACATGTTTGATAAGAGTCCTGGCCTGAACACATCTAAAGGCCAATATTCAATCGGGTGTGGCAAAATGGCTCGACAGCGCCATCTATAAACTTTCAACGGAGTGCGCCTCGAGCTACATTTCACCTACATGTACGTAAATCGGTACACACATGTAACACACCGATACCTACAAAAAAGTATATTGGAGCAAAATCCGAAAGCCAACAGTAAGTCGGTCATTTTTAATTTTCTCAGCAAATTTTGTGTCATTTTTGCCATTTTTAGACGTTGTATTTTAACGAACTCCTCCTAGAGATTAATTCAGATGAGTTTGATAAAAGTGCTGGATTGAAGAAATCTACATGCCAAAATCCAGTTATAGTTATAGCGCCAACAGCTGGCAGCAGGAAGATTGGCACATATAAATGACTTTGACGTATTCCTCCTATATTTACCACTTTAAATCCATATTGCTCGCCGTTCGCTGTTTTACTAAAGCCACCCCATGGCGGTGAGCCCGGGTGCGAGGGCCCGTTCATCGCTGCTTGCAGCTTTAATTATTCCTCTTCTTCTTCTTCTAAAAAGTGAATCGCATTTTTGACTGCTTGCAGCTTTAATTATTATTATTATTATTATTATTGGTGTGCAATTTGACCACTTCAAGTTTTCATGAATGCATGTTAAATATACCCTGCTACATCCAGTGGCTGTTGTAAATGCATGTGTGTCAGTGTTGCTGTGAAATACCTGTGTGTGTGTGTGTGTGTGTGTGCGCGTGCGTGCGTGCGTGTGTTGTATGTGACACTGGATGTGTGTGTGTTTATAAGTGATGAATGTTGTTCATATACCCTCTCACACACACTCTCACACTCTCTCTCACACACACACACAAACACACTCTCTCTCTCTCACACACACACAGACACACACACAGGTTTATCTAAATAAGCACATGTCAAAGACTGTTAAAGCGAGTCATAATAACTACTGACTAACTCAAAAGAAAACCACAGTCACTGTATTTATGAATCATGTTATACGGTATCTTTGAGGAGGTTTTGACACATTAAATTTGTTCTGGTGGCAGTTTCATAAACAACACACACTGAATATCAGTCCTAATGAATTAAAAAGTGTTAATGGAGCACTAATAAACTCTGAGTGTTTGTATCTGTGTTTATGTATGATTATTAATTAGTCAGTGCTGGTAGCTGTCTGTCACAAACACGCACACACACACACACACATGCAGTGATGAAGGTGTCATGTACACCTGTTGATTATCTTCTCATAATTAATGTGTACACACACAGGCTAATTATTCTGCAGCGTTTGATTAATGACTGTGGAGTCGCAGCGTCTCAGACAGAGAGGACAGCTGGGAAATGATTGATGAACACACACGCCGCATGACACAGAAACTGACATACGTGTGCGTGAAACACACACACACACACACACACACAGGCAAACAGCTTCATCTGCTTCAGCTTCACATCATACACAGAGTTTTCTTACTGAGATCAGATGCTGCTGCTTTCTGGCTTCATTTAACATTTCTGTATGCAAATGACAATGCAAATGTGTGTGTGTGTGTGTGTGTGCGTGCGCGTGTGTGTGTGTGTGCGCGAGTGCGAGCGTGTGTGTGTGTGTGCGAGTGCGAGCGTGTGTGTGTGTGTGTGTGCGAGTGCGAGCGTGTGTTTGTGTGTGTGAGTGTGAGTGTGGAAGTTGCTGATACTGTGTTGATATGTAAATATGGGTGGTCTTATGTTAATGAGCTCATTGTTTATGTATTACACCTGCATTGACTCTCTCTCTGTTTCTGTGTGTTTGTCTCCAGCTCTTAGAGTTCGACAGAGAGCTGTCTGTGTTTAAGGAGCGTCTGCATGAGATGGACATCTCGTTTCCTCCGAGGTACGAACACTAGGGTTGGGTTTTGACACAAATTTCACGATTCGATTCTCATTCACAAGCTTTAG
>NW_015540926.1:168306-171159 GCF_001515605.1 Sinocyclocheilus anshuiensis
GTGTGTGTGCGTGCGTGCGTGTGTGTGTGTGTGTGTGCGAGTGCGAGCGTGTGTTTGTGTGTGTGAGTGTGAGTGTGGAAGTTGCTGATACTGTGTTGATATGTAAATATGGGTGGTCTTATGTTAATGAGCTCATTGTTTATGTATTACACCTGCATTGACTCTCTCTCTGTTTCTGTGTGTTTGTCTCCAGCTCTTAGAGTTCGACAGAGAGCTGTCTGTGTTTAAGGAGCGTCTGCATGAGATGGACATCTCGTTTCCTCCGAGGTACGAACACTAGGGTTGGGTTTTGACACAAATTTCATATTGAAGGTTAAAATTAATGAGGTTTTTACAATAATAAAGTTAAAGTTACATAATAATATTTCTACTTCAGTTCATTTTTTTGAAATGTAAACATTTAAATGGTGGTTGTCATAAAAACTTGATGGATTTATTCAAACGTAAATTAAACATAAGAACAGTAAAATTTATAATGAATATGTTATATGGTGCATATATTTAGCAAAATTCCCCTCTCTACGGTTTATTTTTAGTGCCCCCCTCCACAGTTTTTATTTCTATCTGACTAATGAGTTTATGGTCACCGAAAATGTTTTTCTTTCTTTTCTTTCTTATATTTATAAACATGATAAATATAGTAATTGAAGAATTTTATATTATCAATGATATACTATAAAATTATAATAATAACAATAATAATCATAATTTATGATTTTAATTTATTATGTTTATAATTATAATAATATAATGCCAATTTAAAACATAATTATTTAAATTATTAATAGTGATAATAATTTAATTAATTTATCAAATTAATAATGATAATACAAATTTAAAACATAATGATTTAAAAATAATAATGTTCATTATTTGAATTTTATAACGTATAAATGTCTTTTATTTATAAAGTTTTGTATAATAATAATAATAATGTATAAAATGTTTAATAATAATTGTATTCTTAATAATAATTATACTAGTACTACTACTACTAATAATAAAAATAATAAGGAATTATTATTAATAACAATAATACATTATTAATAGTAATTATTATTATTAGTTTGCTAGTAATAATGAATTGATTCCAAACCTGAACTCTTCTGTGGGTCTAAGTGGTGCTAATGCTGGCAGAAAGGCTCCTGATCTGCAGCCGGTGTTTTGTTGAAGCGTGTTAAAGGCTGTAATCAGATTGTCCCGTTCTCTGTGAGAACCTCCTTCTGATCCTCCAGAGAGCGTCTGACCCTTCTCTCCTGCCTTAATATGCTAAAGCCATAGTGGATCGTCCTCAAACACACGAATCTACAATTAGGCGTTCAGAGCGCGGCAGGAGCGGATCTTACGAGCGAATGATGCTCGACTCAATCAGAGCAGATCATCAAACGCTGGAATCAAACAATAATTACTTACTGTTTTAGGACGCATTATAGCGCTCGGTGAACGATTGGAGATTGAGACGGACTCGAGTCATCAGGAGCCGCAGCGATTGTTCTGTCATTCAGAAACACCCATGGCTTCATCCTTACATTATCTGATCTCTTATTGCGTTTATGAGCATGCACAGCTTTATTAAAGATCACTGTGGTGCAGCATGCATTCACACTGATGCATTTGACAGATGCTTTAATCCCAAGTGACTTGCATTGAATTAAAGCTGTGCATTTGATCAGTTCAGTCCCTGAGAATCGAAGCTGTGACTGCTCCAGCTTCAGGAAGCCTAATGCTGTGGCACTTTGATTAAACTAGTGATGCATTGAAATAACTTTTTTCCTGAAACACCAAAACCGAAATTAGCTGAAATCCAAATCCAAAAATAGTGTGTTTAATAATGGATTAATCAATCAAATAATAATGTATAATCAACTAAATAAATAAATATTTTAATATGTACCGAATAATTATTAAATGATCTAATGAGTTCATATTAAATAATTATAATATTTTGATTTAATAATCAACACTCAAATAAAAGCTGAGTTGTACATAAACATTTAATTTGCATATAAGGCTGTTTTTATATAAACTTTTTAATGATATAAATGTTTTTACTCAATTTTTTAAATTTAATTTATAACAATAATAGATTAGTTCATAGTAGTAATGATTTAATATGACCTTAATATTAATTATTTAATTATAAATAATCCTAACAAGTTAAATATTATTAATTAAATTATAATAATGCAACTTATAAATCAAAACTCAAATAAACATTGAGTTGTATATGTTTTTAAATAAACTTTTTTATGATATAAATGTTTCTAAAAAAAATCATATATTAAATATGGAAGTATTTAAGAAATAAGAAACGTATAATGAATATAAATGTAGTGAACATTTATTTATTTCATATTGAAAGTAACAATGCAATGCACTTAAACTCATACACCATAGATTTAAAATATATTTGTTTATATCTTGGTGCATTAAAATGCAGTTCGATTAAAAACAAGAAATCAAGAAGGTTCATCCAGCGCTAGTGTCCACGTTTACCTGTTTTATTTTCTTTTATAATATTTTTTCATGACATAGACACTGAAACAGTAAAAACGCACCACTGCAGAAGCATTAATTAAACGTCAGAAAACTGATTTTCAGCTGAAAGTTTTTGGTTTGTGGGATTTGTAGCTGGTCTTTAGCGGATGGACACGTGTTTTATCCTGCAGGCGCTGATGCTCGGTGTGTTTGCGAGTGTTGTAAACGCTCATGAAAGGCCTGTGTATGGTGTGTTTGAGCGCGACCCTTCACACATGCGGCGCTCACACAGAGACGTGTGGAATTTCAGCGGCTCCTGCTAAAGATAAAGCTGGAGCCACGCCGCCGCCGAGTGACACACACACAATCTCTCTC
>NW_015540926.1:172869-175972 GCF_001515605.1 Sinocyclocheilus anshuiensis
ACACACACATACACACTCACTCACACACACACACACACACTCTCTCTCTCTCTCTCTCTCTCTCTCTCACACACTTTAATTAAAACTTTTTAATTAAATATATTTTACCTGAAATGCCAGTGCATTTTTTTTTGGTATTGAAACCAATCATTGTTATGCTTTGGCCCCATTTGGAACTGAAGCAGAAATACACAAAATAGCTGCTGTTTTGTGTCTGAAATCTTGGGATGGAAATATCTTCAATGGAAAATATTATGGGAAATATGTCATTTTCAGCTGGATAATGTGGTAAAAAAGAAAGTGTTTTCTTAAAATTTGAATGAAAAATTATAAAAGATGTTAGGCTATATAATCATTTTTATCCAGTAATTTTATGAATGGCTGAAAAAAAAGTACATAATTTAACAAAAAATACCATAATTTTTCATCATGGACATAAAAGGTTGGGGTTGGTCAAATTTTTTTTTTTTTAGGGGGGGGGGCCTCCCCAAGGCTGCATTTTTTTTGATCATGGACATAAAAGGTTGGGGTTGGTCAAATTTTTTTTTTTTTAGGGGGGGGGGTCTCACCAAGGCTGCATTTATTTTGATCAAAACCACAGTAAAAAATATTAAATATTACAATTTAAAAGAGCTGTTTTCTATGTGAATCTCTGTTAAACTGTAATGTATTTCTGTGATGCGCAGCTGTATTTTCAGCATCATTACTCCAGTCTTCAGTGTCACATGATCTTCAGAAATCATTCTAATATGCTGCTTTGCTGCTCAAGAAACATTTCTGATTATTATCAGTGTTGAACACAGTTGTGCTGATGAATATCTTTGTGGAAACTTCATTTTTCAGGATTCACAGATGAATAGAAAGTTCAAAAGAACAGCATTTATTTGAAATAGAAATCTTTTGTAGCATTATAAATGCCTTTACCGTCACTTTTGATCAATTTAATGCGTCCTTGATAAATAAAAGTGTTAAGTTCAGATGTAAAATTTAGTTTAAAATTAAAAATTCTAAATTAAAGCAGGTTAAGTTTATGTTTTTGTATAACAAACGCTTTCAGAACTCATTAATGTACATTATTGTATTCATCTTCAGTAAATGAGCATACAGTGGGAACGTTCCTGAATGTTGATCCGGAGCGATGTTTCCATCAGCTGACAGACATGAGCTCCACTGCTCTACGGTTTTATTGCAGGAGTTTCTGTGTAAAACAGTGCAGAGATTGAATCCCAGCACAGCGAGAGAAGATGTGTGTTAGTGGAGCGGCTGCAGTGTGTGTCTGTGAGTCTAGACGGATCGGCTCGAGGGTCGTGAGGTCAGCGTGTGAAGGGTCAGAGGTCATGTACAGTTATTCTTCACCGTTTGGTGAGGATGAGGAGACCTGCTTCAACACAGCGGCTCTGTGACCATTACACTCAGCGGTTTGCTGTAAATGAAGAGAGATACAGTGCTGGCCAAAATTATTACAACACTAGTGATTCCAGCAGCTAAAAATGGTTTTAAGTCAGTTATTTCTATCTTTTGCTGTAGTGTGTCAGGAGGAAATATCAGTTTACATTTCCAAACATTCATTTTGCCATTAATTGTAATAATCTAGTGAGATTGTTTACTCCATTCAGATTAAACTAGACATGCTTCAGTGTGTTTCATTTCTTATTTTAGTGCAAACGGCTCATTTCCATTAATTTCCATTAAAGATGACATTATTATACCGCCGTTAGTTTCGGTTCACTAATTGGATTGGACACGAGTGCTGATTTTTCTCCTTCATCATTGTTTGTGTCTCTCTGATTGTTCAGCTTTGGCTTCTTTTATAACGATTTTCTTCAAAAATACACAAAATAGCTGCTGTATTGTCGGAAATGCCATTTAAGCAGGTTTCCCACATCTTTATTTGAAAAAGAAAAAATTGTAATAAAATTCAAATTTATTCCAACTGTTTTACCTGACATTCAAATGCCAATGCATCCAGAAATTTCTTTAAAAAAAATAATTAAATAAAACGTGAATCTATTCCAAAATATTGCTACGTGACATTCAAATGCCAATGCATCCAGAAATTTCTTCTTTAAAAAAAATAAAATAATAATAATAAATAACATTTAAATCTATTCCTGATATTTGTTGTATGCCATTCATATAGTGCATCCAAAAATGTGTTTAAAAAAAAATTATATACAAATTTACATCTATTCCAAATATTGTTGCATGACATCCAAATCCCAATGCATCCAGAAATATGTATAAAAATTTCATTTTTTTATAGTAAAATGTTAATTTATTCCAAATATTGTCATATGGCATTCAATAGCCAGTGCATCCAGAAGTATTTTTTAAAAATATATATTTGTATATAAAATGTTAAATCAGCCCTTTTGAGTCTGAAGTCTCATTTACACACCGGGAATATGCTGGGAATATCAGGTCATTTTGATATGTACGCCTGGAAAAATCATGGAAATTTCTTTAGCAAAAATATATTTTATTAATATTTAACCAGCTAGATACTGATCTTTGTGCATCATCTTATTGGACACATCTTTATAGCAATTTTTATATTAAAAATTATATAACATTATTTAAAAGCTATTTTTATCTTAAAATTGACATTTATTCCTAATATTGTTACCTGCCATTCAAATGCCAATTCATCCAGAAATATCTCTAAATGTATTCTCATGCTGTAGTGTAAATGTGGCCATGTGGGAACTCTGGTTTCTTGACATGAGCGTTTGGTTTGTTTTCATGTATTTTAAAGGTGCATGTGAGCGCCTCTCATCAGCTGATTTCTGTGAATAATTGTGACTGACATCATCTCTGTGATTCACTGTCACTGAGGAAACACACTGACGTCACCCGTCACGATCTAGTGTGTGTGTGTGTGTGTGTGAACTGAAGAAGGCCTGTTTCTGAGGCGTTAGCATGATATTCTTCTGCACTCCGTCCGTCTCCGCTGTCATTCTGTCAGAGACCAGCCATAAAAACACTCATTGACAGTCGAGTGACACTGTTTAACGCTGAAGTGACGTCTTTCATGAACACGGTTGATGAACACATGCATCTGTGTTTATTGTGTGTGTGTGTGTGTGTGTGTGTGTGTGTGAGT
>NW_015540926.1:178800-181550 GCF_001515605.1 Sinocyclocheilus anshuiensis
CTCTCTCTCTCTCTCTCTCACACTCACACTCACACACACACACACACACTCTCTCTCTCTCTCTCTCTCTCTCTCTCACACTCACACTCACACACACACACACACACTCTCTCTCTCACACACACACACATACACATGCATTCACACACACACATACACATGCATTCACACTCTCTCACACACACACACACACATGCATGCATTCTCACACACACACACAACCTCTTCCTGTAACGCTACGTTTGATTGACGGCTCCGGTTCTGTCCAATCCCGTGATTCTGTGCTGTAGTGCGTCATGTGACCTCTGTCCTCTCATTAATAGCGTGTCTCTTATCAGTCTCTTTGTGTTCAGAGTTTATACGGCCCTCATTAAACGCAGGCGTCTCAATGAATCAGTGTTTGGCTTGGCACTTATTTGTCATCATGTAGCACAAGATAACTGCGCGTGATGTGGGACACGGCCACAGCGGCGCTAGGATGGGTCACATGATCGAGAGCACGGCTTAAAGCGACAGTTCACCCATAAATAATGGTCATTTACTCACCATCATGTCATTCAAACCAGCAGGACTCCTGTGAAACACAAAATATGATATTTAGCAGCACAGAGTTGTTATTGTTAGCCAATATAATGAAAAATATTTTTTGTTAACCGAAATAAAATTAAATGTAAATATTAGATTTATAGAAACTTAAATAGAATATTTCTATATTATTTTCTATTAGCTATAGAAATAGAACATTAGAAAAGCTTCAAACTAAAAATCTAGAAATTTGCCTTGGCAACTAAATTAATTAAGTTAAAGTATTATAATGACAAAAATGTATAATATTCTCTTTATATGAATAGAATATTTGCTTGACCTTAAAAATCTTACATTTTAAATATTGTCTTGGTGGCAACTAACTGAAATAGGTTGAAGTAGTAAAATTACAAAAACTAAAACAGAAAAACAAAACAGGCTAAATAGAGTTTTAAAAAATTATAAAAATCTTACAATTACAATTCAAATGAAAATGTAAATTAAAAAATAAAAGCTAAATCAAAAAATGTTTAAGTGCTGTAATAGTACATTAAATACTAAAAATAAAAATACTCTACTGGTAAATACTAAAATAAACCTGGCAGGATGTTCATCTAGTGTTTCACAGAAGAAAGAAAGCCACACAGGTTTGAAACAACATGATTGTGAGTAAATGTTTTTAATGTTATTGCGGTGTTAGTTGAATGGTTAAACTAGTGTGAGAATCTCACTGTAAGACACACAGGTGGGCAATTGTTGAGTTTATCAGCGCAGCCCCATTAATTAGTGTAATTAGTCTTGGCAGGAGTGTGATAGTGTCTGCCGGTCTCCGGTTCACACACCCAGCAGCAGCGTGTACTCTGCCAGATAAGTTTGTACGCGCTAATCGACAGCATTAATCACCGCCCTGTGGCTCCGCGCCGCTGTTTGCTGTTGCATTAGCTGTGTGTGTGTGTGTGTGTGTGTGTGTCTGTGTGTGTGTGTGTGTGAACTCCTCGTGTGAGCAGTGACAGTCGCTCTGTTCCTGCCTACACAGCATTATAAGTCATCACTGATGTGAAGACCGATCTAAGATGACTTGTTTTGGCCAAATACAGCAGATAACACAATCCCAGAATACATTGCAATGAGATCCTATGAGTCAAAACTAATGTGGATTTGAAATGTATTTCATTCAGTACTGAAGAATATCACTAAAATAGTTCACTCTAATTACTGAAGTTTGTTTCCTATGGAAGCCATTTCCGCCATGGGATAAAAAAATTAAACGGGAAATTGCAACTTTATATCTCACAATTCCGATTTTTAATCTTGCAATTCCGACTTTATATCTCACAATTCCAACTTTATATCTCACAATTCCAACTTTATATCTCACAATTCCAACTTTTAATCTTGCAATTCCGACTTCATATCTCACAATTCCAACCTTTAGTCTTTATTTATTTTTTATTTATTTATTTAGTCATTTAGCAGACACTTTTATCCAAAGCGACTTACAAATGAGGACAACAGAAGCAATCAATTGTAGTATTAAAACAACTAAAAACAGATTCAAAACTAAAAGCTAAAACTTTATAAATACTACTTATACACATTTTAAAAATAAAGAAATTAAATAAAAATGACACATGCATACAACAAAATTTCAAAACTTAACATTTAAATGAAAAACAAAAAATAAAGCTAAAAACAATTCAGTATATTAAAGAACAAAAGGTATGAGTATAATATTGATTCTAACATAACACTAAGCCAAACACAAAAAAAACAACTACATATATGTGTATGTACAACCACACACACATACATACATATATATATATATATACATTTATAAATTCAATATATATATTATTTCATTTCCATTTAGTTTGTTGAAGTATTAAAATAACTCAAATTAAATAAAAGTAAAACTTAATAAAAGACCTATACAGACATAATAAATTCAGATATAATTTAACTAAAATTAAAATAAATAACAAATACAAATAATGCAAATCAAACGACAGTGGTTTATCAGTAATCCTAAAAAATAACACTGCCAAACTTACATGCTAAAAAAACTTACACATAGTACGAAATGGTTATAAAAACTGAAACAGAAGTGAAACAAGTAATAGGAAAGAGGAGAAATAATAAGCAATACTTATCCTTTGCCGGTGTCTCTGCCCGGTGGAGTCGCACGGTAGAGTCGATGGTCTTTACACTCTTCGGTCTTCACA
>NW_015540926.1:183433-190239 GCF_001515605.1 Sinocyclocheilus anshuiensis
AAATAAAGAGATTAAATAAAAATGACACATCCATACAACAAAATTTCAAAACTTAACATTTAAATGAAAAACAAAAAATAAAGCTAAAAACAATTCAGTATATTAAAGAACAAAAGGTATGAGTATAATATTGATTCTAACATAACACTAAGCCAAACACAAAAAAAACAACTACATATATGTGTATGTACAACCACACACACATACATACATATATATATATATATACATTTATAAATTCAATATATATATTATTTCATTTCCATTTAGTTTGTTGAAGTATTAAAATAACTCAAATTAAATAAAACTAAAACTTAATAAAATACCTATACAGACATAATAAATTCAGACATAATTTAACTAAAATTAAAATAAATAACAAATACAAATAATGCAAATCAAACGACAGTGGTTTATCAGTAATCCTAAATAATAACACTGCCAAACTTACATGCTAAAAAAACTTACACATAGTACGAAATGGTTATAAAAACTGAAACAGAAGTGAAACAAGTAGTAGGAAAGAGGAGAAATAAAAAGCGATACTTATCCTTTGCTGGTGTCCTGCCCGGTGGAGTCACACGGTAGAGTCGATGGTCTTTACACTCTTCGGTCTGCACACGACGGCTGCCGAGACCGCTGTCGCGGTAAACTAAGCTTTATTTATACCCGTCTAACAAAATACTAAATTAATTCAGCTGGACACACTTTCCTTATTTTTTTTCCACAACAAATGGCCAAGCGAGCGCAGACACTGACAAGATACGTGATACAGAATGAGACCAAACGCCTAATCTAATCTTGCAATTCTAACTTTTAATCTTGCAATTCTGACTTTATATCTCACAATTCCAAGTTTTTTCTCAAAATTGGAAGTTTATATCTCACAATTCCGACTTTTTATCTTGCAATTCCAACATTATATATTGCAATTCATATAGAAAACAGCTATTTTAAATTGTAAAAATATTTCACAATTTTTACAGTGTTCTTGATCAAATAAATACAGCCTTGGTGAGCAGAAGAGACTTTAAACTTGTTATATGTAGAGTGTCTGAATCCGGTTTGAACAGAGAATATGAATCTGTGAGTGTTGAGTGTGAAGGCTGGTTTGCTCTGGATACAGACACCTTCCTCCTGCCTCCGAGCATCACAGATCAATTTCAAAGATTGGCTCGGCTCTTTAGCAGATCAGATGTGTTTAATCCAGCTGAAGGAGCACAGCTAAAACTTCCTCTAGGGTTTGTGTGGGCCACCCTGAAGAAAGAGCTTCTCCCGCCCCTTAATTCCCACACTCTGCATCTCTATCCCTCATTATCCCGCTCTCTATCCTCTGCTATCATTCTTCCTCCTGTCTTTCATCTTCAGACTCATCTATCGTTAGCATACCAAAACTGCCCTTCATTTCCAAATGCTTAAAGAGCCATCAATGCTAATTGCGCTCAGGCGTTCTGCAAAGGCCCCTCGCGGCTCTTGTTTGGCCACTCGGTCGGGGGCCTGTGTGTTAGCCGGATGTGGTTTAACTAGTCCCCCTCCCCTCTTTAACCCCCGCTAACCGGCCCGTTCGACCCTTGACCCGGTCGTCATGGCGACGGTCAGTTGGGCGCAGAAGCGGCCGATGCTGATGGTGTTTGATTAGCTGATTCCACTAAATGAGCCGATCATGATGAGCCGCTTTCATGGCCAATTGAGCGGAGCCTGTGTGTGTGTGAGTGTGAGAGAGTGTGTGTGTGCGCGCACGTTTTTGTGACATATGAGGACACAAATTCGTATAATGACATGGGTATGACATGGGTATTACAAGGAGAAGGTGACTTATGAGGACATTATTAAAGTGCATTTTATTTAAAAATATATATTTAAATTATATTATTTAAAGTACATTTTAAAACACTATTAAAATTAGAAATAATAGTTTTTGCAAAAACATCTCGATGTGAAGAAAATATATTATTTGGATAATATATATTTAAATTATATTATTCAGTGTGCATTTTAAAACACTATTAAAAGTATTCATCACCGTTTTGTTGTATTTCATTTATTTTATGTAGATTAAATAATAATAGTAAATGTCTGGACAAGATTATTTTCATTAAATGTTTTTTTTTTTTTTTTTTTTTTTTTACAATTTTAATTGTAATGAAAAAAATTTCACAAATCATCATCACAATCACAAAATCTTAATGAAAATAAGCTTCATTTTCAGAATGCAAAATTAAAAAAAATGTAGTTCTGATGTGCAGAGTGAACCTGAGCTGTTTTAGTGAGATAAACCGAGTGATTTCTGCTGCTGGTTTTAGTTTTTGTTATGATAGGACACAATAGACTCCATAAATGCACACACTTCATTCACGGTCTGATTGTGATCTCACAGTGTCACATGTAGGAAGTCCATCATTAACATCATAGTGCTGTTATCTGGACGCCTCGATCTGATGTCCTTTGTGTCTGTATCGTGTACCATCTGCTCCTCAGAGCCTCAGAAATATAAATCAGATCTGACTGCTGATTGGTCCTGTGTTTTACAAGACTGCTCTGCCTGTTTTACACTGCAAAGTTAAAATGCATTTATAATTCAGTGATTATAGAGCACAAATTGACAGCACTGACCAATCACAACCAGTTCTTCCAGATTAGTAATATGCATTGCTAAGAACTTCATTTGAACAACTTTAAAGATGATTTTCTCAATATTTAGATTTTTTTGCAACCTCAGATTCCAGATTTTCAAATAGTTGTATCTCAGCCAAATATTGTTCTATCATAACAAACCATACATCAATGGAAAGCTTATTTATTCAGCTTGTGGTGTGTGTTTGTGCAGTTATCCGTACAGTGAAGACTCCAGTCAGGGAAAGCAGTACATGAACACTCGATGTCCCGCCTGGTGTGACCGGATCCTTATGTCCGCCTCGGCCAAAGACCTGCTCGTAAAGGTGAGATGATTAAACCACAAACGCTTCATTGTTTCTGTCAGATTGTGAGCGTGAGTGATATTAATCTGATGCATTGAGAAATCACATTTCTTCATGATAACAAAGAGAGAGCTTCTTTACAGCTGAAACTGAGTTTATTTATTAATTGATGCATTTTATAGCATTGTTATTTTCCAGTGAAGCTGCTTTGAAACAATCTGTATTATATAAAGCGCTATAGAAATAAATGCTGCATTCAAAACCACATCTGATGGACTGCATTGAAATATAATACTGTAATCCACATTTTCCATTATTCTCACAGTTCCACATAATTAAAGCTTATTTCATATGCAAATATATTAGCCAATCACAGCAGGGGGCGTTCATGTGTCTTAAAGGGGACACGCCCCTTAAATGAACTGTTTAAATCAGGCTGGAAAATTTAGATTTATTTCTAAATTATGACGGTTTGTGATGTCAAAATCTTATTGGAATTATAAGTGAACGTTATGAAATAAAAAAAATGCATGCTTCATAAATGTTCACTGTTTGATTTAAATCTGATCTCTGCTGCTTTTCTTCTTGATTAAACTAAACTGAAGTCCAGAAATCCAGTGCTGAAATATAGAAATGGTTTCTGATGTTACAGTCCTTTTCTTCAGCTCTTTATTTTTAGGTTTCAGGAGTGCTTTGTGTCTTTTGCTTCATTTATAATATATATATATATATATATATGGACAGAAAGAAAGAAAACGCCAGTGCAATATGTTGATTTTTTTATTTTTTGTATTTACTGGGTTTTTGTGGATCCTAAAAAGGTCTTAAAAATTCCTGATTCACTCTTCCACAAATTAAGGCCTTAAAAATATCTTAATTTAGAGCAGAAAGCATTAAAATGTTGCATGAACAGCAGTATTTGTGTTTCATATTCCAGCACAAACATCTGAACATCCTTAAATCAAGATACATTTACTGGAGATACAAATGAAGATACAAAGTCTCATTGTTTTGTGAAAAAATCAACAAAATGAAGTGAGTTTATGATTAAAACCAGAACAAATATCTATCTGCCAGTGGGAAATGAAAACTTGTTTCCCTTTGAATTAAGTTTTTGTTTTTAATCATAGACTCATATCTTCTGTCATTTTATATCTCAAGTAAATGTATCTTAATTTAAGAATCTTTAGACATTTGTATTGAAAAACAACACAAAAATCTTGAGGAAGAGCGTCACTTTTTTTGCACACTGCTGTATTTTTGTCTTGTTTTCTAGTATAAATATATACAAATTCTTCACTAGAGATTAATTTGCTTTACAAGAAAAATGACTTGAGATATTAAAGTCTTGTTTTCTGAAAAAAAAATCAAACTTTTGTTAGTTTTTGCTAAATATCTGCCAGTGGAGCAAGAAAAATCATCTTGTTTAGCTTTGAATTAAGATTATTTTTCTTACCCCACTGGCAGATATTTTTGCTTGTTTCAAATCAAAACAAAATGTTTTTTATTTATTTATTTTTTTTAGAAAACAAGACTTAATATCTTAAATCATTTAACTTGTCAAGTAAATGCATCCCAATTCAAGAATGTTTAGATATTAGAAAACAAGACAAAAAATACTAAGTAAGAAAATCCTTTTTTTGCAGTGTGATCAATACGTTTTTCCTGTATTCAAGTGGCTCAGAACAGCTATTCAAGCCTATTTTGTTTGTAAAATTAATTATGAAGTATTGAAGCATTGCAAATATATTGACATTTGCACTTTTTAAGACCTTTTTAGGATCCACAGAAACACAGTAAATAAAGAAAATCAACATATTGCACTGATGTTTTCAACATTTTGAGAGAGCATTGTGTTAGGTTTTCTTCACATGCTCTTAAATTGAGTTCTAGTTAGTGTTTGAGCTCTAGTAGTACTAGTGATGTTGCTGAGGCCAGTGGTTAATGGAGATGCGCTCACGGTTTGTGTTCTGCGAGAAGCGCTGTGTGAGACGAGGCAGATTGTGTAAACAGCCTCATCTATCATGCTGCGCTCTGTTAGCTCCGCGTCGTGTTATTTTCTGCTCGCCGAGCCCTAACACGCCAAAGGTCCACGGTAACGTAATGAAGAGCCAGTCAAGCGCGGCCCCGGCCCCTGCCGTAATTTGTTTATCTGTCTAAAGATTACGCAGGCCGAAAATCCACAATTTTATGCTGCCTTTGTAAATGATCCAGCCTGCGTTTGATGAATGTATGAGCTTCGCTCACAAACCAGCTCCTTATTAAAGAAACATCGAGCATCTGCATAAAACATCGCAAGCAACAAACAAGCTTAAAACAAGAGAAGGGAAGAAATCAATTAAATAAAAAGTAAAATCAATACAATTTCAGATAATTATCATTTTAAAAATGTAAAAGTAGTATTATAAAAACCGATAGTTCCGGTGCTTGATTCTGATTGGCTGAGGCGCGTTCGAAGCTGTTGTAAATTTACAAACATACACCTTTGTTTACGTTTCTGTGTTGCTCGGCAACCACTTTGTAGCAACCACAACTGTTTCTCGCTTTCTAAAGAGCACTGCATCATTTCTGTCTCGCTCGATTCAGAGCATTATTTTCAATTTAGATAAATATGATTAATGCTTTCGCTGCATTTCAGATATGAAAAAGCTCCTGAACTTTGATTTATTGGCACTTAAATGTAACCATATAAAAGCTCTTCTTAGGATTTTAGCATCATGCATGCATTTGCTCTGTGTCTGTAATCATATTTTGTGCGTGTTTGTGTTTTGCAGCCAGAGAATGAGGAGAAATCAATAACATACGACAACATCGGACCCAACGTGTGTATGGGGGACCACAAGGTACAACTAACCTAACCAACCTCTCCAACTAGTTTGTGTGTGTGTGAATTTAGATATACTTTGCTGAGAAAATAGTCTTTGGAAGTGAGTTAAATCTGATTATACCTAAAACAAAAATTATTTTTTTTTACTGTTCTTTTAAAGGTTTTTTTTTTGTCTCTAGTCTTCTTCAAATTGTTCTTTAAATGTTTCTCCTGAACGAAGGTAAAAAATAGCTTGTTTAGATTGGAATCAGTCAAACCAAACATTCAGGAAAATTCATTCTCAATAACTACTCCCTTAAAAAAATTAATTAAAGTAAGCTCCAGTAAGCTTTATTTTTCTTTAAAACTTCATAGTGCAGCTAGATATCATTTTCTGAATGAATTAATTCATAAATGAAGGTTTTAGTCAGGTTTTAGTCTGTACAAAAGAATGAACACAGCACTTCTGCGCTCCTGTGATGGTGCAGCACATATAAGACACTCCAGACCAATCACAGATCAGTATGCAAATACATTCAAGAAATATCACCAATCAGAATTCAGCATGCAAATGAGGCCACTGCTGTTAGTCAAATGCTGAAGGTTCTAACCATGTGAATGAGGGATTTTCAAACTCTCGACTCAATCGTTTTATAGAAAACCAAAAAGATATTGAAATGATCTACAAAACATTTGATTTGAGATAGTCTTGTTTGGTTATTACAGTATTGTTTTCTAAATTACTTCTGTGTGATGTCACGGTTCTGAATATGATATTCTAAATAGTCCTAGGTATCTTAAAAATACCTTTTTAACATTTATTTATTTATTTTGTATGTTTGTTTTTCTTCTATATTATTGGAGTTACATCACTTTACATCAAGTGGTTAAAGCTGAATTATAAAGGATAAAAGGGAATATTTTAGGAATAGATGATGTCTTCAGTTTTATTTACTTTCATTTACTCTCAGATCAAACAACCCAAATCTTTGTTTTTAGATTTAGATTCTCATCGTGAGATAAGCTTGTGTGTGTGTGTGTGTGTGTGTGTGTGTGTGTGTGTGTGTGTGTGTGACACAAAC
>NW_015540926.1:190296-201930 GCF_001515605.1 Sinocyclocheilus anshuiensis
CTTGTGTGTGTGTGTGTGTGTGTGTGTGTGTGTGTGTGTGTGTGTTTGAACCAGACAGACACACACTCGTCAAAATCACATTCAGATGTTCTAGAAATGTCGGTGAATTTTGCACCCATGAAAGAAGAGTTCAGACAGAAGTGTGTGTGTGTGTGTGTGTGAGTGTGAATAAACTATTAAATGAATGTCTATGTTCAGAACAGCTCATTTTAACTAAAGAATGAGCTGGAGTTTGTTCCTGATGAAGTCTCGGTCTGAATTCTGCTGTTTGTTGTATTCTCTGCAGCCGGTCTACTTGTACTTTCGGTTAAGCACAGGGGCAGGTAAACCTCATGCAAATAAGCACAAGTGTTGTGTCGTGCAGTGATGTGGTAAATATTTTCTTTTACTATTAATTTATTCTTACTATCCATATGACTTTATAATAGCCATGTCTGATTCTCATGATCTGTGTGTGTGTGTGTGTGTGTGTGTGGACCAGGAAAATGGTGCCAAAGGTTGGAGAAGATTTCATGAAAACGTCCCTGTGAGAAGCTCCGACATGGGTGGATGGACACACACACACACACACACACGCAAACAGAGGACCCTGTAAAGACTTTTCAGCAGGACTGACCAGTCGCATTTGTCCAGTGCATGCAATCACGTCCATAGAAACGACACACAGAGTTCATGAATGCTTCACGAGTTGAGATCATGGACACACACACACTCACACGTGCTGCATTTCCACTAAATCAGATGTTCTTCTTCTGACGTCTCTCAGCCTCGTTTCCCAAACTCTAATAGAACATCAGAAACACTAAAGATTTTAAAAAGCATCCTTGCGGATTTTAGATATGCCTCGTAATATTACGAGCTACTTCCATACAGTAAGATGTTTTAAAAAGTGCAATGCAAGAACTCTTGTTGTATTTCTCTATGGTTAGGTTTATTTCTAGTGCTGTTTGGAGATTTCTAGACTTTCTCTCTGTATATTCTGTTCAAGCATTTGTATGATTTTCTTTCTCTCTTGACTCTTGTTTATCTTGGTTTTTTTCTTGATTTGCCGTGCCGTGCCGCATACAACCGCCGAGTCTCATTTTATATACTGTACTTTTTAAAGAGATAATTTATAATATAATATGCTGACATATTGATACGAACGGCTGCTTTGGGTGTAAAGTTGAAATGTTTGAATAGTTATAAAGAAACGACTTAATCCACTTCATCGTAAGTAGAAAATGCCATATTTGATATATATATATATATATATATATATATATATATCCAATTAAATTTTTTATCTTTTAAGCAGTGCCATAAACCATGCACGTATATAAGATAGTTTCAATAGCAGTCTTGCTCGGTTCTTACAGTGCTGATCTTATTCTAACTTATTTCTGTGTAATAATGTTATGGTTGAATGTGATATTTTAAATAGGCCTGGGTATCTTAAATAGCTGTATCCTTTTTTCCCCTTTGTTTTTATGTATGATTTCTTGTTATTATATTATTGTGTCATGGTGCCAACTATTGAACTCAGTCAAATGTAGAGTTTGAGTTACGATGGCATTGTGCAAAAACACTCAAATTATAAGGACCAGGAGAAAACTTAAAAAGTGCACTTTACTTTACAGTGTGTAACAGCAGTGTGTTTTACCAACACAGTCACATATGAAGTACATGAAGTTCAGTACTAATGACACGGTGAGCGCTGTAAAGTAAAGTGTGGTCATTTAGGTTTGATTTCTCGTGTATGTTCTCAGCATCAATGCCGTGTGCTAATACTCATTGAATTCATTACACTACAGAGTCAACGATCCATTAGATCGATCCCTCATTTCTGAATCGGTGGGAATGATTTTGTGTCGCTTTGACAGTGATTTGGTTAGAAGAACTGCTTGTTAACCGTGTTTTTCCCAGCAGGTCAGGTGATAGGATTCACTCTTTTCTTTAAGCAGATAGCGATTAGACCTCATGGATGGCAAGACCTCCAAAAGCAATAAAACCATTAGAACTCAATTAATGAATCAGTGCCTCTTTTGCCATCAATATCACCATGAGATTCACTAAACAAGCCTTTGACATTTACATGCATTTACCATCATTGGTGGTCCCTGAGAGGGGAAAAAAAACAAATATATATATAGGTTATGGCTGAATATCTTATTAAAAGGAAATAATGTAAGTGGAAATACACATAATTGACACTGGAAACTCTCAACAGAAAATTCGAGAATATGGCTTTTTTTTGCATGCAAGTATATTTTATACACACGTTTTAACAGCATTTCTGTAACAACAAAAGCTAATTAGTCGTTCGCAAGTTCGCTTTTACCTGCCGTTACTATAGCAACACAAGCGCGATATTCGTTGCGATTAATACCGAAATCATAGTCTACTGTCGTAACTTACAATTGCTTAAGAATAATGAATAATCACAAAAAAATAATGTTTTTTCAACATGTTTATAATATGTTAATTGTAATAGCTAACGGAGTCATGAGACATTTGCATCGCGAATAACGCGACAGAAAAGTTCCTTAAAGTCATTAAATGATTCGCACACAGGTTTAAAAAAAACTGCTCGCGACTGAGAAATACAGATATAAGCTAATCTATAAATGCATGTTTAAAGACCTGATTATCTTCATCAGTCCGAGTGATGCAGTTCATGCTCCTAAAATAAAACCTCCAAAAGGGACACTAAATATTTCTCTTGTTGCATCGGAATTTGTTAAAGCTTTTGCAGGAAACTGCTTCTCCCTCTATAAACGCGTACTCGTGTTATGTTAAATTATTAGTAACAATCGTGTAAGAATTGTATTATCACTACTATTAATGCACGGATATAATATGCAATTGCTAGCAGTTTTCTCGCGGCCAAATAACAGCACATCTCAAAATATATGCGCTACAAAACAATCGGTAAATGTATGCAATTAAAAAAGGACCAGGACATTTTTGAAACACTGGCTTGTTAAATAATTTATTGATAATACAAAGTTTTTTCTTCCGTCCTCACGGAAGCAATAGTATTCTCTTCGTCGGTATTTATGTCCATGTTCGTGTATTTTTCCTGTTGTGAGGTGAACATAAACTCCAGCGGCCAAAAGCACAAATTATTAAAACAAATTATATTCACATCATTTACAGCACTGGCACTTCTTTATACACTTGGTGTACCTGTTTCCAAAATAAAAAGTGACGCTTTTAGGCGGAACAAAGGGCGTTATTCTTCTGCGATCGAAGACTAAATGATCTTGATGATGATGATGATGATGATGAGGGGGAAAAGTTGGCACGTCTCCGTGATGCTTTAATAACATAATTTACTCAGTAAAAAATATATATACACATCTCACGTCCACTTCTACCTGTACAACCGAATTCAAAGCAAAGAACTGAGTTTATACCCTGCTTAATTCTGCCTCGGTTCTCCAGAAGAATCTGAAGCAGAGGATGATGATGATGATGATGATGATGATGAAGATGATGAAGAATCTTTTGCTCAGCATCATCACAAAGTGTCCGAGCTGTTGCTGCACGGGCTGATGAGGGACAGGTTACACGTCTTGTGCTTTTTTAACAGTCTCGTGATTTTCTCGTCGTCGGAGTTCGGGTCCAGAGGTTTGTTGTATTCATCATCATCCTCGTTTTCTGAGCTCTCCTTCATCCTCTCCGTCTCTGAGTCGTGTTTCTTTTTAGCCGTGGCCATCTAAGCCGCGTGCCTCTTGCGCCATTTGGTTCTTCTGTTCTGAAACCAAACCTGAGACAGAAAAAAAACCCCGCTTCAGAGCACTGTCCATATCAGTGATCAATTAGGCTAATATTATAAAAAAAAATTTTGCATGCAAGTTCAACTAACTGAACTGAAATCATATAAATCAAGCAAAAAGTGCATGCACTCTAGAGCAAGCGATTGATTAAAATAATAAAAGCAAATGCATGTTGACCAGACAATGCGTAAATGTAAGGCCTAACGGTGTGCAATGCTGTGCAGCACTCGCAGCGATTTTTTTTTTTTTTTGGTTAAAAATATGATTTATAATCCCAAAAAATTTAATTTCAACATTATAAATTAATGCTCCAACAGTTTTGCTCGTTTGCAAATTCATATCACGCACAACTGACAGCGACTTTCGCGGATAAAATAATCTGTGGTCTCATTCTGCCCGTTTGCATTGAGGAAAAAAAGTCTAGAATGAAATGAAATTAATATAAAACCCGCCTCTATTTACCTTGACTTGGCTTTCGGTCATTCCCAGAGAATAGGCGAGTCGAGCTCGCTCCGGTCCTGCCAGATATTTGGTCTGTTCGAAGGTTTTCTCCGGGGGGAAAATCTGCTGTCCGGAAAAAGTTGGTCTGGAGTGTTTCTTCTTTCCATCATTGTCCAGCATCATGTGTGCCTGGGCTGAAGAGAGAAGAAAATAAGACACGGTCAGTCAAAACCGAAAACGAGACATTCGATTCTACGTTTATTCATTTAGCAGACGCTTTTATCCAAAGCGACTTACAATTGATCACAAAGAGGCAAACACACAAGAAGTGCTATTTACTTGACGCTATTTGCGAGTGAATATTGATGACCCACAAGTGTCAAACACTAACATTTCAACAATCTGAGCGTGAAAACCAACATACACTCTTAAAAATAAAGCGTCTTTATTGGCATCAGAACCTTGAACATCCATGAAACCTTTCAAATGCATCTTTATAGTCGAAAAAGTGTCTAGATTTTTTTTAAATGCTCCTCAAAATGGTTCTTTCAGGAACTGATCACTGAAGGGTTCTTTGGGGAACCAAAAATGGTTCTTCTGTGGCAAGAACACGCTTTTGGAACCTTTATTTTTAAGAGTGTACGCCACTTTAGAAAAAGATTCCGATTCTATGTAGGTCTTAAAGAAAACAAGAAAAATATAATGTACTTAAAGTGCTCGATTTTCGCGCACTAATTTTGTACTTAATATACTAAAAATGATTCTTTAGTAGGCTACTTCTTAAGATAAATTTAAGATCAACTAAGTGTGCTGTTTTGGGACACAATGAATATGAACAAAAATGCGCTTTTAACATACTATCTGTATTTGAAAAATAAAACAAAAGTATTTAGTCAGCACTTGTAGTACACTTGTGTGTACTAGTGTATGAAAGATGGTTCAAGTGTTCTACAAGTGCTGACTAAATACTTTTTTTTTTCAAATACAGATAGTATGTTAAAAGCGCATCTTAGTTCATATTCATTGTGTCCCAAAACAGCACACTTCTCATGTTTGTCTTAAGAAGTACTAAAGAATCATTTTTAGTAGCCTATATTAAGTACAAAATTAGTGCGCAGAAATAGAGCACTTTAAGTACATTATGGAAGTGTAGCTACTTTTTTTTTTTTTTTTTTTTTCACTTTAATATTCCAACAATCTAGGCTGCGTTTCCCAAAACCATCGTACCCCTAAGAACATAGGCTTACGATGCTTTTGGGAAACGCCGCCCTGCTGAGCGTGAAAACCAACATAAGCCAGTTTAGAAAAATGTTCTCGAGAACTCACCAGGACAGGGAACCCTCGGGTCTCTCCAGGGTGAACCCTGCATCATTCCGGGCCAGAATATGGGCGCCCTCCCGGGCAACTCCGTCAGCGGTTTGGGGTACCGAGACACCGCCGCAGGGTTGAAGTACATCCCGGCTGATGTCAAGCCGTTGATCCGAGGAAAGCCCGAGAGCAGCTGTCCCGCGGCGGTGATGGGTCTCCCCAAGATATCGCTAATTCCATGCGGCGTTCCCAGCGGGATCTGAGAGCTCAGGTTGCAGAAGGAAGGAGCCTTGAAGCCCGCGGGGTTCTGCAGGGCGTACGGGAATAAAGAGGTCTTCATCTCGGTCATGTTGTGCAGCGCAGCCAGAGGAGTGCTGCCCAGAACGAACGCACTCTGCCGGTTACTATCCATCTGCCCGACCGCTATCATTGGTGCGAGTGAACCACAGGGCGAAGCAAGAAAGTTCGTACGAGAAAGTTTAACGCCCACAACTTGACAACTCATCCACCAGAACTGTAACTTTCAACCGGCGAGTTCCAAAGTTCGCGAGCGCTTCCCGATGAATCCCGGAATCCGGATGCCGGCCGTCGGCAGATCTCACGCCCGCTTTGAGTGCTGCGATCGCCCGCATCTGAAGCGCCGTCCTCCGCTCAATGGACTCCAGCGGCGATGACGCGCAGATAACCGCGCCGCCACCTGCAAGCGCGCATCTCCCATTGGAAGACGCTACGTGACGCCACGCTCTGATTGGAGGACGCGAGGCGGCGGATTTGCATGGACAAAGCCGCACGCCATCAAACTCGTAATGTAGCGCCATTTAACGAAGCGTCGCGTTGTAGAAATCATTGTTTCGCATTGCATTTGACACAATAGGCGCGTTTTCTTTATGACGAGTACATACGACTAATAACGCCGCGCATTTCTCCATTCAGACGTCGCGCATAATCCGTTTCGTTTAGAACAAATATGCAACACTTTTTAATAAATGCGGAAAACTCTACAGGACGACTCGCTTAATCGCGGGTTACTAAAACCTGCTCTGCGTGCAGAAGCTGGCAAATCTAGCAGCTCACTGGAAGATTTTTACACTTATTTATATAAACAAGTATTTATGCACGCAGTCTGAAGTCTCTATGTTCTCTTTCGCAGGTTAGCTATTAGAATGACTTTATGATTATTATTACTGAAAATATCGCTCACCGTTTTAGCGTATAAAATATCGACATTTACAAACATAATCGCCCTTATGCAACTTAACGGGTTGTTGCTAAAATAGCCAAATCAGCTAAAACAACTGACATCATAAAATATGAATCACATGGTTTGGGGGGAAAAATAAAGCAATGTTTTACTGTGTATAATTGAATGCGACTATAAGCGATTTAAATCGGGCTTAGTTAATTCAGGCGTATTCAACTCTCTGGTGCTGATCATATCTAACCCACTGTTAACCAGATATTTCTCCTGGTCTGATAACATCTTATCTAACTTCATGTGCAATTATTTAGTGGACCTGACTAAATTTGCTTTGATAATATTCTCATGAGCTATATTTAGACTGCATGTAATATATATATGACATCTTTAATGTTTCATGTTCTGTGTTTTTTGTGAATTGAATCAGAGACGGAGATCATCTGTTTAAGTGCAGCGGTTATGTTTTATGGATGATGAGTGAAATATGAGCGTGCTGGAATTTTTAAAAGGCTTCGACATTATTTAGACCTTCATCAAAACCACGAGAAAGGAGAAATGCGCCGTTTGAATCGAAACACTTTTTCCATTTTGTATTTATGTATAGGCCTCACTCGTTAAAAAACAGGTTAAGTGTGGGCTGTGTGTTGTGTGGTTATTATATACTATCTTTACATGTAGAAAGGAATTTATTGATGTTATTTTATCATATTATCATGTAATCCTCATGCATGACAGAAGCTCAGAAGCGGGTCACCTTCTTTTTCAGTTGTGTAATTTGTTTTATTACCGAGTTCATCTTCTAATTCTAATGTGAGTTGTAAGTAAATGTAAATCTGAATCAGGATAATGACAGTACAACTGCTGCTCTTCATCATCCACTGTTCATGCGCATTAACATCACTGCAGTCTGGCAGAAAAAAAGCGTTTTTAATGCACTGAATTATTATTATTAGTTTATGAGTTTGTGAGGAGTTAGTCTTCGCTTGTCTGTAAAATGACCTGATATATAATCACGCCGTGTACACAAATATTTTTACTGCATAATCTGCAATATAAGTACCAGATGAAGTTGAAAAATAAACAATAAACCCGAAATCCTAAGTGTAAAATTGCTTGACTCAATGCACTGTTATTGCTGATAATAATAATAATAGAGTTTCTGGTACTGTTGTATTTGACTTTTTGCCTTTCTGTATATGCTGTACATTGAAACATGAACTAAAGATAATAAGCAACAATCGCAGTGTTTGTGTCAGTTTTCGAGATTTTTCCTAATTTTATAGCAGTCTTAAAAACCCGTTTTCAAATCAACGAACATGTTAATTAAATAAAAAGAAAACCCCGTAACCTTCGTTGATTTAGCGCGAGACTCTGCGTTCATTTAGAGGAAAACAGCGCCATCTACCGGTCAGACCTCAAACAGAAGAGCTCCTCCATAACAGAAGATACACTGGCTCTTCTTCATATCATAACAAATATAACTTCAAGTCGTGTCACAATATACAGCACAGGTTTGTCTAACTATACTCTGATTATGCTCCCTTAAACGGTTCTTATATCTTACATCAATAAAGTCTGCAATCTCTCTGACTGTCTGTTCTCTGTCTGCGCATCAGGACTTTCACTTTGTCTCTGGATCTTCGTATCAACTCCATATTTATTTGCTCTTGTGAGACTTCCCTATAGTCTCTAGACCTTTATAGTCCTCAATTACTGCTTTTCTCATTTTGTCCCCACCATGAAAATAGTGTAAGCAGATAAAGTTGATGAATTATATGATGTTTTCTGAGCACAATGAATCGAGTTACTGCTGTTTTGTTTTGAGATTACAGATAGATTAATTACAGATGAAATTAGAATTATAATTACAGATTAAAAATCTTAATTTGGTGTTATTTATTGACCGTTTTTATTCATTTTGTTGTTCAGCTGCATCTCTCTGTGTGAGCAACACTCACATGCTAGTATAGTACACAATAAATAAATACAAATATTCCTTTAAAATATCAATAAAACAGTATATATGTAGCATTTTTTAATTTTAAATGTCTTAATTTTATTTGCTGCATTTGCTGTGTATTTATATTTTAGAATAAAATAACTAGTGGGCTTATAACTTAAATTAATTTAATACATTAAAAAAATATATTATCAAATAAATTTAAAAATATACAAAAAAAAAAAATGGCCAAAATATTTATTTCCTAAAATATGTTTCAAAATATATTAAAGTGAATATGTTTTCTACACCTATATTATTTTGGTCGTTTTTGTACATTTTTTTTTAATATATTTTTTAAAGGATTTAAATGTATATTTTGCCCTTTATATATTACAATCGAAGAAAGTACACGTCACACTTGATGAAAAACTTTATTTGTTGTCTATAACACATGTAAACATATAACACATCAGCAAGCAACGTACTTTACAAAGTAAAACAAACAAAAAATATATGTATATAAATAAACATGATTAAATCTAGTTTTGATCTCAAGCTGGCTTTTCCATCCACATTTGCTTTTATCCTAAATGTAGGCTACTGTAAGATTGTAAATGTATTTTCTTGCACCTGAAATACATTTTGAAATATACGTATTATAATGCACAATGCCAGCTCTGATTCAACGACTCAAAGCCAACTAAACCCATATTTACTTTCATGCATCGTGCAGACGCTTCTATCCAAATGACTCGCATTGCATTCGAGCTCTGCATGTTATCAGTGCATGCATTCTCTGGGAATCGAACCCATGACTTCTACGGTTTGAGCTCCTGCATGTAAACCTTGAATGCAGTGTAAGTCGGTTTGAATAAAAGCATCTGCCCAATGCATCAGTGTAAATATAAGCTACAGGTCATATCAATATCAGCTTGTGAATGTTAAATGAGCTCAAGTCACGGAGAGCTAGTCTTTAATCACAGTTAAAGTTACACAAGCCTTCGTGAAACAGCACTGGCACCCTCTCTCCAGATCCCTTGTTTAATTTGTATAAAGTCAGCTGTAAATGCTTGGAGGGCATTTAGAAAAAGTAACTTTAGAAAGACATATTTTGATGTATAACAATGCATAAATGTGAGTCACTGAATCTTTCATGCGACACATTTATGCATTGTTATACATCAAAATATGTCTTTCTAAAATTACTTTTTGTAATGTCTATTCAATGGATTTCAGACAAAACTGAAGTGTGGTTAATTAGATTAATCTACACTTTTTTCTGTTTTTTTACACGTGTTTGAATCGGATTCATTCATCCGCAGCTTCATCAATCATGAGATCCTGGCAAAGTCGTCTGAACAGCAAAAGAAGCTTCATATCTCTATTGACAAAACAACAAACATGTCAGATATGTCAGATTTCTTTAAAATGACCATCCACACGGTTTATCATTCCAGCTATTTCTTAGTGAACATTGTTTAAAAGTAAATCCTACACCAAATATTTGAGTTTATACACAGTGTTTAGACTATAATACTGCTGGATGATATATCCTCTGAAGATACATCTGCATCGTTTATCTTTTGTGTTTCATTCAAAAAATTCACAAAATTCTAATCTTTGATTGAAGTAAATCAACTGAAACTGGGGGAAAATCTCACGATGAAACAATTCTCATTTACATTAAAAACATGTATGAAAGTTAAAGTCCTGCGCAGTTTACACCAGTGATATTTTAGATACAACTGTACTTTTTATTAATACTTTGAATACGTTTTTTTTCCCATTTTAATTTTACTTCTAGTTGGAGTTTTAGTCATTTTGATTTTTTTTTTTTTATATATCTAATAGTTTTTTTATTTTAGTTTTATTTATTTTAGTACATCAAGTTAAAATAAATGAAAATGAGAAATATTTCCTTGGCAACTAGCAGACATAAAACAAGTTTTATTATATATTTTGTTATACAATTTTATTTCAGTAACAAAAATTGTTTTAATTGTATGGTTTTAATTTTAGTTAACACTGAATATTATGTCATCTATGAATTTTGTGTAAAAAAAAAACAACAACGTTTATCAGTCAAAGCAAATGGAGAGCACTGCAATGTAGTATACAAAGTTCACAGATGCACAGTACATCAGTCAGCGCAGTGAACAGCATCCACAAATCTGACGGTCTGTAGTGCCACCGTGTGGTGACAAGAGGAAGAACACACACCTGCAGAGCCTCGCAGCATCAGAAACCATCTGAAACACAGACGCGGGGCCGAATTGACCTCTTATCGTGACATAGACACAACTCATTTTTGCCCCCCCCTTTTTCTGAATTGCTAAAACTCTAAACCCCAATCTCTGAACCAAATCCCCACTAGCTTAAACCAGACTGTCGAATAAAGTACTCTTTCTGCTAAACCTTAAACACGTTCAGGCAGTTAGGCTCTATTTGCAAAACTCTAAACACATTCTCATTCACTCAAACGCTTCTCACACTGTGATGCATTTGTGCTGCAAAAGTTAAACACAACTAAAGCACAGTTGTCATCGTTTACACACAACCATTCAAAACTGTTCACACTTGTTTCTAATGATGTGATCAAACACAACTCAACTCAAAATATGAGCCGGTTCAGAGTGCACACGTGGCACAGGTGACTGAATGATGATATGAACAATAGATGGACATGGACGGGTTTTCTCTCTGTCTAGCAAAAAAGACTACATTATTGTGATGTGGACAAAGTGCTCAGGCCGGACTTTTTCAAACTGGTGTTCCTCATCATCATCATCGGTGATGTGTGCACAGCAGATCATCACACACACACACACACACACACACACACTCTCTCATTTGAGTGAACTGTAACATGTTATTCATTTAGAGTTTTATTTGACATTTTTGCCCTTTGCAGTTGGACTGCAGTATTTTTGCAGTATCCAAGTGCTGAATATATACAAACATTCAGTACTATTCAATATTCAGCA
>NW_015540926.1:202028-217213 GCF_001515605.1 Sinocyclocheilus anshuiensis
TGTAGTTTTTGTTGTCTGTTTTGTTTTATTTTATTAATAAAGCCATTATCTTCCCACACTATTGAGTCCTCGCTCCATCCTTCATCCCCAACCCTGACACATTCAGTACTATTCAATATTCAGCACAATACTATTCTTCAGTTGGCCTATACAATATATTCACCGTACTCAGTTGCAATTACTATAGTTTTTTACAGAATTGCAAAATTGTTCACTCAATACAATTATCAGCTATTTTTCTGTAATGTTCTGGATGCTGTGTTCTCTGTAGTGTCTAATGAATGCTCTGTAGTGTTTTCTTTATTGACTCTTGTGTGTGTGATCTGAGAGCACTGTTTGATTTTGAGTGCAATAAGTGAAATGGTTTTGCAGTGATTGTTTGATTTTGATAGAAGAGTCAGAGGTTTCGTGGATTTAGTTTGAGTGCCGCTTGGTTTTAAGTGCAAGAGAAATGGTTTTGCAGTGATTGTTTGATTTTGATGAAGAGTCAGAGGTTTCATGAATTCAGTTTGAGTTTTTTAGGTTTTGCGAAAATGAGTGACGGCTTCAAGAAATGTGTTTTAGCAATTCAGAAAAACTGTAAACACCAGGGTTTCTTTTCCTCTTAACAAGTATCATCCGAGGCTGAACCGAGTGTAATTACAGTGAAAATAAGCAGAATGTTTCTCACTGATTAAAACAGCATCATATTAAACTTCAGTGTTGCCTGCGGCTAAAAGGCTCATTAAACTACATTGTTTCTGTTTATGTTAATTAAAGGCCACAAATTTACCGTTTTATGACAAAGCTGCAAGAATAGCACTCTATATCTAGATCAGTGCTTGTCAACCAGGGGTCCGGGGTCCACTAGGGGGCCTCAAGATGACTTAAAATGATTTAAAATAAGACAAAACAGGCATTAAAATAGCAAATCTTTCTGATTTTAACTCACCTCCACAAGTCTTTGTGTCTTTTAAACACCAGGATTCAAAAAAGTGTGATTTCTAGACCTGTAAAGACCCAAGTAAATTAAAAAAATCTTAAAATGAATATACTTTTGCAATGAATATACATTTTCTATAAATGTATTTTCCACATATAATTACAAAAAAACAAGTGCCACACTGAATTTAAACTTAAAAAGAAAGATTGAAATAGTAATTTCTTATAAAACGTTCCCAAAATATATTTTTGAATTTAGTGAGAAAATATAAACATGTTTTTTTAATTTAATGAGAAAATAGATCAATTTTCATTGCTCAGACTTTTTGAATTTTGTGAGAAAATAGATGAATTTTCACTGCACAGACTATATATATATATTCTTGAGATGCAAAGCAGCTGAATTTTTTTCTTTTAATAATTGCTTTATTTACAACTTAAAAAAATATTTCTTTTATTTTACAGAGGTTTGGGTAGAAATTGTGAGTGAAAAAAAAAAATATATATATATATAAATAAATTCCAGTAACTCACAAACAACTGGAAACCTTTGAATATTGTTATGGACAGTGAGAAAGCCTTGGAGTCAAAAAGTTTGCGATATTATATAGTGTAGATATTGTGTTAATATAGAGACAATTTATGCACAGCAAATGAGTTGTGCACAAAATCTTATTTACTCAAAAGACTAAAGGACACAAATCGTTTCTTATCTGCTGACGAGGCTGTTGGTGGATTTTGTAACTGGCCGAAAATCATTCGATTTATAATTTTTTTTGTGTGTTGTCAAACAGTGCCAGCACTTTATTGGTATAGTCTGACAGACAGCTAAGAGCAGCGGCTCTATTTAACAGCAGCGGGGAGCGTTTTTAAAGGAGATGTGCGAGAGAAGATGACAGATCTGCGTGTCTGAACCGGCAGCTGCAATAACATTGGCGTCTGATGCAGGGCTCGTCTCAACAGTTTGCTGTAGCGAGTGTTTGTCTCTGCGGGAATAGCCTCTGACATCGAGAGGCTCTGTAAAGTCGGTCCAATCAGATATAAAGAGATCCCAGGCATCAGACACCGGAAATTTAACAGAGATACCCCTGGAGAGGGTCGTGATGGAGGCCCTGTTATTGGTTTCTGTTTAGGCATGTCGAATCCCAGATCCCGTCCAGCGTGCGGCAGGCACAACACAAGCAGCTAGAGAGTAAACAGATATGACATTCTGAGAAAAATACACGAGCCGATGTCACCGGGGTCCAAACAGAGGCTATTGATCAGTGCAGGAATCAGCAGTCGGTCCGTCTGGCAGCATGCATTGGTGTTTACGTCTCTTCTTATTTATTATTACAAATATTAATGTTAATGCTATCAGTGCAGATTGTAATTAAATCATATACAGTTTGAAAACTGTAATGCAAAATGCAGTGCTTTATTTCTACGTGACAAATCTAATGAGTGCTATTGATTACGTGAGCCTTTGTTCAGATTTTCTTCCACATCTCCAACTTTTTTTTTCTGAAGAAAGACAAACATAAAAATTGATGAAAGCCCAAATATGAAATGTCATGGATGCATATTTACCGAGTAATCCACTATTTCGTAGAGAAGTGTCAAAATGACACCTGGGATTTGAAGCCAATTTAATGTACAGGAGGGAGAAAATGAGTTTAGAAAGATGGCAGCATCATCATGTTATTCGTACACAGAGATTGGTAGCTCTATTAGTAAAATCTGTTGACTTTAGCAATCTTTGTTGCATTATGTGCCAATTGTGACAGTTCAAAAAATGGGAAAAAGCACTTTTTTGTGTTTTTTCCTCAAGTTTGCATGCCTGTAACTCAAGACGTCTTAAATATATCTTAATGTCCTTTTAGATTTTGGTTCTTAACAAACTTTTCTTTTGGTATTTTAATTTTATAAGGCACTATATGGTTAAATTCCAGAGATACTGGGATCTCAATATGGCTCCAGGAGCAAAAAAGCACTTTTCAAGTTTTTTTTCCCAATGTTTGCAAGCTTGCAATTTAAGAAGTGTTAAATATATCTTAATACACTTTTACATTTTGGCTCTTAACAAACTTTTCTTTTGATATCTTATTTTTAAAGGCCCTATATGATTCAGTTCCAGAGAAATTGGGATTTCAATTTGGCTCCATGAATAAAAAAAAACACTTTTTCCTCCAATGTTTGCATGTCTGTAACTCAAGAAGTGTTAAAGCTATCTTAATTTCCTTTTAGATTCTAGTTCTCAACAAACTAGTCGTTTGATATTTAAATTTTTAAGGCCTTAAATGGTTCAGTTCCAGAGATATTGGGATCTAAATATGGCTCCAATAGTAAATAGTTCAATCGTACACAATCAGTAATCAAAATCCAAATGTGGGTCACTTTGCATTCAGCTGATATTTTTTCATTTAAAAAGAACAAATAATGTTGAAAATAGAAATGTATCTTGTTTTCCTCCATCAAAACAATTGCAGATAGCATGCATAGAATGTATTTTATGTGCCTAAAATCCACTTTTCCCAAAACATCTGAACATGATTTTAGATTTTGGTTATTAACAAACTTTTTTTGTGGTATGTTCATTTTTAAGGCCTGATACTTTCAAGGGCAGAGTCATATCTTTGCCTTCAAAGCACCTAAATGCACATATTATATGCAGTAAGTACAGTAAAGCGTTGAGAAGAAAGACTGACCTTCCCTCGGGCCTCCTGCTTCTTCTTTGTGCTGATCCGAGCATTTTGAACTACATTTGGAGCTTTAATATTCTTTGCGAAATCACAAACATTTCTAGTAAAAATTCAACAAAAGGCCTAACAGAAATCTGATATTTTTTCTTCAGTGTTGTGTTGAGGCTCTTTTATAAAACTACATTTGAACAGATGCAAAATTCATCATCATTTACTTAGAATAATGTGATTTCATGCTATATGACTGATTTTATAGCACGTGAGCGCATTGTTTTGAAAAATGTATATGTGCATCAATGAGGACAAACACAGCAACGGTTGCATGCCTCATCACTTACGATCAGAACTGAAATGGAATTGAACTGAAAATTGAATCGAAAAGCACTGCATGAACATTCTGCTAAACATCTCCTTTTGTGCTCCACAGATTAAAAATCATTTTCACTGCTTAGATTTTTGAAGTTAGTAAGAAAATAGAATAGATTTTATAACCGTGAGAAAATAAAACTATTTTTAAATGAAGTGAAATTAGAAGAATTTCCACTTTCTGAATTTAGTAAGATAGAAGCCTTTTGTTAACTTAGAAAATAAAAGCATTTTTGAATTTAGTTTAGAAATTAGAAGAATTATTACTGCTTAGACTTTTTGATTTTAGTAAGAAAATAGAAGCAATTTTTTAATTTAGTGAGAAAACAAAAGATTTTTCACAACTCAGACTTTTTAATTTAAAAAGAAAAAAATATGAGCAATTTATATATATATATATATATATATATATACACTGAATAATGTATATGTGCATCAATGAGGACAAACGCATCAGCTGTGTGCCTCGTCATCATTTACATTGCCATTGAATTGAAAAGCACAGCATGAACATTCTGCTAATCATCTCCTTTTGCGTTCTACAGAACACGAGTCACACAGGTTTGGAACAATATTGTAAAATACGCCAATAAAAACTGCCAAAATGAATGAGATTGGAGGAAAGAAACAACAAAGTGTCATTCAATTCATAATATTTAGCTATACCTAAAACAGGACCTGAGCCTCGAACCGTATCACTTTTTGACAAAAACCAGACGCGGTGAAAATACATTTTTCACACCAATTATAGCTCACGTTGGAGTGTTTGAACACACTCGTTCATACTTCTGAAGCATCACAGAAAATGAAAGACGAGGCTTAATGCAACACGTGATGAACCTCATTATTGCCGTTTTGATTTCACATGCACGTGTGCTGCTGTCCATTAAAGCTGCAGGCCTGTTTATTATAAACACATTATGTTCACTTTCTTGCCTTCAAAGCCCGGCAGCTGTAGATGCTCATTTTGTGTTCTGCACGTTATGAGGATAGAGCTTTTACCTGTTGTTATGTGCTGGTCTGTTTTGTTCATGCTGTCCTCAAACATCACTGTACTCACTGTTTGTGGCTGCACAAGTGCTTTAAAAGCTCCTGTTTCAGGCCACGGACAAACTGTGAAGTTTCAAGAGCGAACTGCATTAATTGCATAAAGTATCTGCTATTTTTTAAATATTACAGTAATATTACAGTGACCAAAGACTCGTTGGCGGCGTCCAAAATGACATACTTCCCTACTATATAGTAAGGAAAAGACAAAATGTGAACATAGTAGTATAAATAGTATGTATGCAGTTTTGGACGCAGCCATTGTGTTTGGCAGATTGAACTAAATCTAACTAAGATATGTTGCGTTTTGTTTATGTTTGCTCTCTTTTAAATTCTGGATTTTGATTTTGAGAGACAACAGGAGATGGACTGGAGTGCTGTGGATTATTGTGGATTATTGTGATGTTTTTATCAGCTGTTTGGACTCTCATTCTGACGGCAGTGTGAGGAGCTTCATCTCTGTCAGTACAAGGACACTGTGAGTGGACGAGGCGCAGCAATGGTTTAATCTGAGTATTGGGTTTGCAATAGTTAACGTTCAGCCAAAAGTTATCTCCAGTGAGACTGCATGAACTCTGCTTACCGGTGCCAGCATCATAATGGATGTAATAGATTCAGTGTCTCTCTGTGGCGACTTGACCCTGGTGCTGTTCCTGAGTCAGTTTCTCCAGGCGTTCACAGGTCAGTCTGATGGATGGTGCAAACATGAGCCTCAATGTGAAGGCCGGATCTGGTGGGATCTGTTTGGGACAATACTTTTGAGACAATCACTCTTCTTGTTGTTCTATTATTTGTAAGGACTAGTTTGGAAATACTATTAAGTGCTGCTGTCTAAACGAATCAAAATAGTAAATGCATGAGAAAAAAAAAGAAATAAAACGAGAGAAAACTTTTTGTGTTATGGTTTGTTGGGGATTAAAAGACAATTCAGTAATTATTGCTAGGAACAATTTAGTAGTCGCCCTTGCTTAAAATAAGCTGGTTTAAGTTGGTGGATTTTTAAAAAAAATTGAATTTATTCAGAATATTGTGTTTTTTCTCCGTATTTCTTCATTTCCATCTTGCTGAATCAGATAAAAACAGGTAATAATTAATGATGCACTGTAAAAAAAATATTTTTTCATAGTTGTAAACAATGATATTGGAGTACATTTGACAAGAAAATACTATTTCATACTTCCTGCTCATATTACTTCCAATTTCTTTGATATTTACTGGCAATGTCTGATTGAAAATGGTTTCAGAATAATTTCAGAATAAATAAGTCAAGCATATTTATTTAGTGCAAAGTGTTTAAAATCTAAATTTGCAGTCTTTATAGAACCTATTTCCCTCTCAAGCATCCATTTATTTACTGCTTATTCCCATTAGATTCATTATCAGCTGGCAAATTTTCCTTGTCTCAGTTTGTAATTAGTGGCTTCAACATACATTAGCTGTTAAACGCTCATTAGCGTCGAGGTTATCGAGAACGCAGGCTTGCTTTCCCTAGACGTTTGCTTGTGTGCTCAATGCAGAAAGCCAGATCCCATTCATCCTCATTTGAGCGGCTCTCTGCGCACACGATGGCTCATTTGCTCCGTGATCGAGATGAACTGGTCGGCACGGATCCAGCGAGATGCGAGCGGCTGTACACGAGCAAATCCGGTTCGGAGGTGGACCTCTGGTCGCTCGCAATCTCCTGAGTAATTCATTTCACTCATCGAGCAGAAAAGCCATGCGGCGAGATCGCATTAATACGGCATCTTCTGCCTGCTCTCAAAATGAAGACATATTAGTCTGAGAGAACGGGAAAACAAGAGCACACAGAACACCTTCTCTTTGTCAAGGGGTTATAAACAACAGAACACCTTCTCGACGACTTTCCATCTTTAAACTCAACTAAGAGAATGAACTCTTGGTCCAATTTGTAGAAATGTAGCATTGCATCAGTGTCTCAGCAATGGATGCTCTGCAGTGAATACTTGTGGATTATTGTGATGTTTTTATCAGCTGTTTGGACTCTCATTCTGACGGCACCCATTCACTGCAGAGCATCCATTGCTGAGACACTGATGCAATGCTACATTTCTCCAAACCTGGTCCAACTGAGAAACTGAGTGCCGTGTGTTATTCTTCACATATAGCGCGATCTGAACCCTAAACACGTTTTGTCAAAAAAGCCAGTATTGTCCACTTTTAAGGCATCGAGAGTTCATGTTTTACTGCCGAAGCCGATAAGTCTATTTCAGCGAATCAGCGCGCTGTATTCAGGTCAGGTGACAAGGCTGGCAGTCACTTTGAAAAGACGCTCTAGCTGAGAGGAGTTTCGTCAAAGCTGACTAAAAGTGATGAGGATGGATCATTTCGCAGAACTTGATGAACCCGTGATATCTTCTTCAGAGCGTAAAAGGAAAATAAAAGCTGAAACTTTTTCACGGAATCTTGCAAAAGCAGCGCGTTACAACGGTGAGGGAAAACGGCATGTGATCACAACCATATATACCGTCTACGATCACAACAACAAAGCTTGTCAGCTGAGGAGATTAAACTATAGAAAAAAAACATAATTTCAAAATGATCTTTAATTTTGTAAGTTACCTTAAGTTATTGCTTAATCAAAACAACCCAACTGCACTTTGATTGATATATTACTTGGAATGCACAATAAAAAAAAAACATGATTTCTGAAAATAAATAAAAATGGAGTTATCTGTTTTTGCAAACATCCACAAAACACCTTCTCTTTGTTCAAGGGGTTTTAAGCAGCTGTTAAAGGAACACTCCACTATTTTTGAAAATAGGGTCATTTTTCAACTCCCATAGAGTTAAACAGTTGAGTTTTACCGTTTTCGAATCCATTCAGCCGATCTCCGGGTCTGGCGGTAGCACTTTTAGCTGTAGCTTAGC
Organism: Sinocyclocheilus anshuiensis; assembly: GCF_001515605.1. Taxonomy (NCBI): domain Eukaryota; kingdom Metazoa; phylum Chordata; class Actinopteri; order Cypriniformes; family Cyprinidae; genus Sinocyclocheilus; species Sinocyclocheilus anshuiensis. The sequence continues at coordinate 209,933 of NW_015540926.1, forward strand.
ATAGATCATTGAATCTGATTAGACCGTTAGCATCTCGCTCAAAAATGACAAAAGATACTATACTCTCATTCCAGCGTAATAATCAAGGAACTTTGTTGCCGTATCATGGATGCAGCAGGCGCAATGATATTACACAGCGCCTGAAAATAGTCTAACTTCCGTCAACATAACCAACGTGACCACCTGCTTGCACAGGGAGCATGCTGGGGACTATTTTCAGGCGCTGCGTAATAATCCGGAATGAGAGTATAGTTGCTAGCCATATCGGCCTAGAAAATCGCAACTTTTCATTTTCCGTCGGTCTTAGTACACGATGTAACTACAGAAGAGTCAAGTTTTAAACAGGAAAAATATAGAAACCCTTTGGTCATTTTTGAGCGAGATGCTAACGGTCTAATCAGATTCAATGATCTATGCTAAGCTACAGCTAAAAGTGCTACCGCCAGACCCGGAGATCGGCTGAATGGATTCGAAAACTGGAAAATTAGCCTATTTTCAAAAATAGTGGAGTGTTCCTTTAACATCATGTTCTCAGCGACTTCTCTGTCTTTGTTTTGTGTTCACTTTGTTCTCATTTCCAAGATATTACTGGTATTTGACTTGAACGACTTTCCTGTATTGTGTAGAAGAACATCGTTCTCTTAATCTCTAGATTTTGAATTCAGCAATTACATTGCATCTCATGTCCTACAACAAAGCTCAAGCGAATGAAACTGGCACCCATAGAAATAATTTTTCCTGAAACCTTTTTGTGTTTTGTTTGTTTACAAAACACCCATAAACAGCAGCGTCTGTTATTTCATGCTTTCATGCTCTTTGTCTGGGAATACAACAGCTGAAATGCTTCATGATTATTTTTGTGAATGTAACGGTGAAGATTACACTAATATTTGTTTTGGAGAATCTGTACTGCTACAGAAAACTAAATACATCTATTTACATTCTAGCTTGTGTATTGTGTGATTGAAAGATCCATAAATAAAATATAATGACAAAGTAGTCTTCAGCTGCTGCTTGTGATTTAGGTAAGTTATGTTTTTATTATCAGGGTTGCTGGTCTATTTATCAGCAGTGAAGATGCTGGGCGGCTTGATGAAACACAAATATCATTTTTATTTTTTTTGCATGGCTGCTGTCTGTGCATTAAATAAATCAAGGTTTGGCCGTACAAAAACTGACGTGTTGAGCATTTCGAAGGACGAGAAAAAATTCCCCAGATCTTTTACAATCTGTCCCAGACACAGATTAGACGTGGATATAGAGACTAGAGATTTAATAGATGTAATTCCATTATTGCACACGAGTTATTTAAAGCCTCCAGATGTTCATCTCTGTTACTCTCATGTGCTGCTGCTGCTGTAGAGTTTCAGTAACTAAAAGCATTCGGCATCTGTTTCAATCAATTCAGACAATCTTTCATTCTGAGATAAAGCAACCCAGAACTAAATGTCTTGGGTTTTTCTTCCAGTTTGTTTGTGTTCGAAAAAGCATATTATAACAGAAAAAGCTGTTATAGAAGTTTTACGTAAAATCGAAGTGGTGCCAAAATTACTGCTTGCAATGATCAAGTTTATTGCACTTCTTCAATGAGTTTTAATTTACTTCCTGATGAAGAAAATCAGTAGTTTAGGCTCTGAAGTCTTGTAAAAACTGAGTATAAATGACAATTGTGGACAATTATATATAGCACTTTATACAATACAGTTTGGTTGAAAGCAGCTTTACATTAATAAACAAGAAAACAGCATGTATTGGCACTTTTCATGATCCAGTCTATTTTTTCATTTTTGTTTTATTTATTGATGATTATTTTTGTTTTTAATTTACAGAAGTAAAATGTGGACAGAATTTCACATCGACATTACGTTTCCATAATCTTCCATGTTTTATTGTGCTTTATCTTCAAGAAAGCAAAATATATTGTATATAGCAAATCTCAACCGCATGAATTAAAAAAATAAAATAAAATAAAAATGATATAAATATATTAGAGTCCAGCTCTTAAGGTGGCTATATAAGAATATCCAACATTATCCACATTCAAATCAGGGTTTTTATAGTCAAAAGAAATAAATAAATACTTGAAGGTAAAATAAGTGTTTAATGAAATGAAATAAAATAATAATAAATAAATGAAATATTTATATTAAAAACACCTTAAACATGTTCCCTTAATGTACTAAAATATCTCAAAGCACAAATAATTAATACAAAATATAGACATTTAAAAAAAAAAAATCTACTGAAATTGACAATAAAACACAAAATAAAACATAAATTATTACAACTTTAACTAAAAATATTAATAAAAAAATCATAATAGTATATCAGTGATGCTAAGATAACACTGATGCATGAGGTAAAGCAAAACATATATATATATATATTGCAAATATCAGCTTCCTGATTGCTTGTGTCATTGCAAAATGTAAACTTTATAAAAATAAATGGCATGCAGATATTATATCATAAATATTAACATGATTTTCTATAAAGCTGCTTGTTTAAGGTAGTGAATGAATCATAAAATGCACAATCCTGTGTGTGAGTGTGAGTGAGTGTGTGTGTGTGTGTGAGTGTGAGTGTGTGTGTGAGAGAGTGAGCGTTTGTTTGTGTGTGTGTGAGTGATTGTGTGTGTGTGTGTGTGTCTGTGTGAGTGTGTGTGTTTGTTTGTTTGTGTGTGTGTGAGTGATTGTGTGTGTGTGTGTGTGTCTGTGTGAGTGTGTGTGTTTGTTTGTTTGTGTGTGTGTGAGTGATTGTGTGTGTGTGTGTGTGTCTGTGTGAGTGTGTGTGTTTGTTTGTTTGTGTGTGTGTGAGTGATTGTGTGTGTGTGTGTGTGTCTGTGTGAGTGTGTGTGTTTGTTTGTTTGTGTGTGTGTGAGTGATTGTGTGTGTGTGTGTGTGTCTGTGTGAGTGTGTGTGTTTGTTTGTTTGTGTGTGTGTGAGTGATTGTGTGTGTGTGTGTGTGTCTGTGTGAGTGTGTGTGTTTGTTTGTTTGTGTGTGTGTGAGTGATTGTGTGTGTGTGTGTGTGTCTGTGTGAGTGTGTGTGTTTGTTTGTTTGTGTGTGTGTGAGTGATTGTGTGTGTGTGTGTGTGTCTGTGTGAGTGTGTGTGTTTGTTTGTTTGTGTGTGTGTGAGTGATTGTGTGTGTGTGTGTGTGTCTGTGTGAGTGTGTGTGTTTGTTTGTTTGTGTGTGTGTGAGTGATTGTGTGTGTGTGTGTGTGTCTGTGTGAGTGTGTGTGTTTGTTTGTTTGTGTGTGTGTGAGTGATTGTGTGTGTGTGTGTGTGTCTGTGTGAGTGTGTGTGTTTGTTTGTTTGTGTGTGTGTGAGTGATTGTGTGTGTGTGTGTGTGTCTGTGTGAGTGTGTGTGTTTGTTTGTTTGTGTGTGTGTGAGTGATTGTGTGTGTGTGTGTGTGTCTGTGTGAGTGTGTGTGTTTGTTTGTTTGTGTGTGTGTGAGTGATTGTGTGTGTGTGTGTGTGTCTGTGTGAGTGTGTGTGTTTGTTTGTTTGTGTGTGTGTGAGTGATTGTGTGTGTGTGTGTGTGTCTGTGTGAGTGTGTGTGTTTGTTTGTTTGTGTGTGTGTGAGTGATTGTGTGTGTGTGTGTGTGTCTGTGTGAGTGTGTGTGTTTGTTTGTTTGTGTGTGTGTGAGTGATTGTGTGTGTGTGTGTGTGTCTGTGTGAGTGTGTGTGTTTGTTTGTTTGTGTGTGTGTGAGTGATTGTGTGTGTGTGTGTGTGTCTGTGTGAGTGTGTGTGTTTGTTTGTTTGTGTGTGTGTGAGTGATTGTGTGTGTGTGTGTGTGTCTGTGTGAGTGTGTGTGTTTGTTTGTTTGTGTGTGTGTGAGTGATTGTGTGTGTGTGTGTGTGTCTGTGTGAGTGTGTGTGTTTGTTTGTTTGTGTGTGTGTGAGTGATTGTGTGTGTGTGTGTGTGTCTGTGTGAGTGTGTGTGTTTGTTTGTTTGTGTGTGTGTGAGTGATTGTGTGTGTGTGTGTGTGTCTGTGTGAGTGTGTGTGTTTGTTTGTTTGTGTGTGTGTGAGTGATTGTGTGTGTGTGTGTGTGTCTGTGTGAGTGTGTGTGTTTGTTTGTTTGTGTGTGTGTGAGTGATTGTGTGTGTGTGTGTGTGTCTGTGTGAGTGTGTGTGTTTGTTTGTTTGTGTGTGTGTGAGTGATTGTGTGTGTGTGTGTGTGTATGTGCCACTTGATCCTGACTCCAATCAAATCTGTATAATGTGTAATGGTGAGATTATCATCTGTGTTTCACGTTTGACTGAGTTACTCCACACATCACCCTCACTTCGACCTCTGCTGATCATGCGAACACCACTGCTTTTATAAACCAAATTATCTGTCATAACTACTGAAGCAAGATGGCAGGTTTCCATGACAACCGTTGCATTAGAACACGTGAAAGATGCATCCGTGTTCGGCTCATTGTGACACTATTGTCAAAAGTGCGTTTGTCTCTCTTTAACTCAACAGTGCACATGTTCTCATGAACTAGAGGGTTGTCCATGTACACAAAGTCATATTTTTCACATAAAGCGTTACTATAGACACCATGTGTTTTTCTTAGTTGTGATCAGTTTTTATTGTGTCTCTAATTATGTTTTTCCTAACTTCCCTCTGTAATGTGTTTGACTTTAATAACAACAGCACTGGATGAAAACTGATCTTCTGCAGCATGATTTGAGAGAACGTGTTTGATTCGTCACCTAATCTGAAAGATTTATTCTCAATTCTAATTTTTTTATTTATAAATTTTCTAAAAGTTTAAATTCTTTTAGTGCAAAAAGTGATGTAAAAGACATAATTCAGTAATTTTATTGATTTAACTGCACAGATGAGAACAAAACTTAAACTGAGTTGAGCTGAATAAGCTGCTTTACATATGAAATTAAATTAATTTCAAAACTGATGATCTTTGCACAATTAAAACTGATTGAACTGAATTGAATCAGCATTGAGCTGAATAATGACACTATTGTCTTCTTTAGAGCTGCTTTAGATTAATTGAACTCATAATTGATCAATTTTGCTGATCAGTCTTTATTGTATAAAGCGCTACAGAAATAAATATGACTGGACTTGAATCCCACACACATTTAATTCTGTAAAGCGAAATATTACACACTCTGGAAGACTGTTTCTGCCACAGGATAAACAAATAAAAGGCAAGTTTTTGTTTCACAGTTAAAGTAACCATTAACTGTTCTATACAGAACAAAACACAGTTGTGAAATGTAAACTCAGAATTCAGAGAAAAACAGTCAAATTTGAAGTTTATAACTCATATTTCTGAGGAAAAAAGTCACAATTACCACAATTACGATAAAGTCTCAATTACCGCTCTGATTTAAAAAACTGAATTGCAAGATGTAAATTCAGAACTGTAATGTGTTAACTCAGAATTTAGAGGAACATTCAAAATTGTGAGATGTAAACTCAGAATCGCAAATTGATAACTCAATTCTGAGAAGTCTAAATTGTGAGTCAAATGTGAATAAAAAATGGCAATTGTGGGAAAAAAAGTCACAATTGTGAGATAGAAAGTCACATTACCTTTTTATTTAAATTTTTTTTATTTTATTTAAAAGTTTATTCTATTTAATTTAAAAAAGTGAATTGCGTGATGTAAACTCAGAATTTCGTGAAGAAAGTCAAAATTGTGAAATGTAAAATTTGCAATCATAAGTTTATAACTTGCAAATGAGAATTGAAAATTCAAACTGTAAGACATAAAATTGCGATTGTGAGAAAAAATCTGAATTGTGAAAAAAAAATATATATATACAATTTCTAGATCCAAAATCAGAATTGAGAGACAAAAAGTCACAATACTGAGGAAAAAAGTTGCAAGTTGCAAAAAATACTATAAAAAACTGAATTGCGAGATATAAACTCAGAATTCAGAGAAAAACAGTAAAAATTGTGAGATTTAAATTTGCAGTCGCAAGTTTAAAACTCAGAATTCCAAGAAAAAATTTCAGAATTGTGAAATAGTTACAATTACCTTATTCATAAAAATGAAACAGAATTGCAAGATGTAAACACAGAGAAAAAAATTTGAATTGTTAAATAAATTCAGATGTTAACTCTTGTTAAGAAAAGTCAAAATAGAGATTTAAACTTGCAAGTCAAAGTTGTGAGATAAAAAGGTACAGTTACCTGTTTTATACATAAAAAAACTATTGTGAGACAAACTCAAAATTTAGAGAGAAAAAAAAAAGTCTAAATTTTGAGCAATGACATTTAATTTTTTTATCTTTTAATAAACGCATGTGCTGTGACATATCAAAGCTCAAGACTCTAGAATTTCCTTCAAATGTCTGTGCCGTTATTCAGGTATCTAAATATAAAAGCGTCAGTGGTCCAACAGACTTTAATTAACTAAGTTGAGACTCTCTTCAGAAACACACAAAAGCAACTTCTCACATCTGATATTAAATCACAGGCTATTCATTGAGCACTGTTCATACAGACCACAGGCATTATGACAGAGCAAAAGCTTTGGAGATCTTCACAACAAAGCCCGAGATCTCCTCATAAAGTCGGAGAGCAGCATCGCATCAAACTCCTCGAGTCGTCATCCTTTGAAATGGAAATGAGTCTTTCCTGTTGTGTTGGCTGTCGTCTTTTATGTCATCTTCTGCTGGGGTTCTAGGCCTTCTGCATGTCTGGCATGCATCGCTTTGTCCCATCTTAGCCGTCACATTCTGAAAGATGCTTGTGATTGATTATCTGAACCATATCGCCTTTCACTTTCATGACCAGAACGAGCCATATCTTGAGCTGATGGACGCTGTGCAGTAAATCCTCCTGGAGAAATGTGTATGTATATATATATCCACTGCCTGATCAAATATTCAGCTCAAAACAGATTCAGAGCAGAATACAGATTCCAGCTGTGTCTTTCAGCTTGTCCTGTCAAACCCTTCACAGTAAATGATTTATGAAAAGACAAAGGGTGAAGATTTCTAAGAAAGTTCACTTGCTGGAGTATTGTTGCTTCTGAGCTCAGATAGTTGCCGTATGCGACTGTATCATATCAGCAAGGAGTTTTTACAACGTTTTATATTTGGGTGGGTTCTGATGGAATTAGAATTAGATTCTTCTTCACTGCAAAAAAAAATTTTACATTCACAAAAATACTTAGGAATGTTCTTAAGATTCTTAAGACAAAACTTTACAATTTTTTTTCTTCTTTAAAATATTTGATAATACCTTCTTAAAGTAAGCATACCTTCCAGTTTGTTTTAAATCCCCAAAGACAAGCCTATCATTTAAGA
>NW_015540926.1:217312-232924 GCF_001515605.1 Sinocyclocheilus anshuiensis
AAAAAAAAACAATTGAAATTTTGGGGCCATATTCATGAAATATTCTTAAATTCTTTGTAACTGCAATTTTTCTTCTGATTTTCTAACTAAGAAGTTAAGAGTTAAAAGTTAAGAATGTGTTTTGTATTCACAAAAATATTTAAGAATGTTCTTAAGAATCTTAAGACAAAGCTCAATTCAGATTCTCAAAAAGAATCTGCTTAAAATATTCTAATTTTTTAACTTAAGAAAAAAAAGTTAGGAATATGTTGCATTCACAAAAGTACTTAATGTTCTTACGATTCTTAAGACAAAACTTAATTCAAATTCTTGAAAAGAATATTCTTCAAAATCATTGTAAATAGATTTTTAAAGTTAGCATAAGGGTAAAAAAAAAAGGTAAAATCCGTCATTTAAGAAAAATGTAAGAAAAAAATACAAATTGAAGCAAATATTTGAGAACTTTATATAGATCACAAGAACCACAAGGAATTTAATCATTCTGAGACTGGATTTATGAAACATTCTTAAGAATGCTGCAATCAGAAAATATGCTTAAAGGGGTCATCAGATGCAAAATTCACTTTTACATGTTATTTGAACATAAATGTGTGTTGGCAGTGTGTGTACTGTACACATCCACCCTATAATGATAAAAATCCACCCAGTGTTTTTTTAATAATTCACATAAATCTTAACCCCTTTCTAAAATAAGTAAACAGAACGGCTCCCCACGGAAGAGAGGGGCGGGGTCAGCAGAGCTCATTAGCATTTAAAGAGACATGCAACAAAACAAGTTGCTGTGAACAGAGCTGTTTTTGATAAGGTAAAAAGGGTGTTGTTTTACACTACCATTGAGAAATTTTAACCAAAGTATGTTATAGACTTTTTATTAAGACCTAAAGAATCATATCAACTTGTAGAAAATGGGCATCCGATGACCCCTTTAAGATTTTTTTTAACAATTGATCTTAGGATCATTATGACGAATATCTTAAGAACTGTCTTAACATTTGTCTTGTAGATTTACTTGAATCCGGCGTCTGGTTCTGAAGAAGCCAGAGTGAGTCTTTTGAGTGAATCATTTAAAAGATCCGGCTCATAAGAATCATTCGTCAGTTGAACTACTCACACTGTTATTTTCCAGTACAAATATCTAAAGGTTCTTGCATCAAGATACATTTGCTTGAGAACCAAAATTTAGACGTTTAGTCTAGTTTCCTGGAAAAAATCTGACCCCTTTGGCAAATATATTTTCTTGTTTTAAACATGAATTAGCTTATTTGTGGTGCATTTTTCAATAAATAAAGAAATATTAAAATCTAAATTAATATCTTAAATGATATCTCATTATTATCTTGCTTCTCAAGTAAATGCATCTTGATTTATAAGTATTTAGTTATTGGCCTAGAAAATAAGGCAAAAAATACTGAGTAATGCAAAAATAATTTTTTTCTACACCTTTATTTTGATGTAACAACTCAACATAAACCCAATGCATTTTTAATTTTAATAACATCATTTTATGATTCTTTGGTGCATTTCAAAGATCAGCAGAGATATTTATTCTACTGGGGTTTGGAAAGCTTGTAGGAAACCCATCATAGTTTACATTATCCTGATCTCATGTTTTGCTGTCATGGGTCACTGGCTTTAATAACATCTATTACACGGCTTGAGGAGAGGAAATATGAAACTTGTCGGCAGTCTATTTAATCATTGATTTACTCTTATCGAGTATCGGCACAGAGCCGGACAGAAGTCAGAAAGTCACTTCTGCTGAAATAAGCTGTTTGAGAGAGCATCACTGACACTGAATTTCACATGAAGCTTGAGCTTCTCTCTGTTTGACAGCAGGTGTCAGTTATGATATGGATTCATAACATGATGTATTCATGGGAAGGCATGAAAGCAGATCTTCAGATGGACTGGAGAACGGCTCAGAGGTTTATTCAACATGACTTGAATGCTCTCCTCCATACAAGACACAAAGTTGTTTGAGATTTGCAATGAGCATCTTACCGTCTCGGAGGTCGAGGTTTAATGCTCTCACAGTATACAGAAAGAGTTTGCATGCGTTATTCACATAATCCTAGATATGTTGTCATCAGAAGCAGAAGCTCATGTTTTGCTGCCGTATGTATAATTATGGTCGTTTCATATGAGTAACATGAACAGAGACATACTGTATCAAGGTTTGAAGATTACATAATATTCCATGAACAATCCCCTGACTCTAAATAAATAAATACGATTTGTGTATTTAGATTACACTCCTTGTAGCCTATATATACACAGTTGCAATCAAAATTATTCAACCCCCCAGAGACTGCAGTACTTTACAAATACAAGCTTTTCTGAAGATCCAGGACTTTATAAAAATTGAATCTATAAACTTTACTGGCATATTAGAAGTGATAGTCAATATATAATGCAATATTTTTGAGTTAAAATATTTTTTAATAATACAGCCATGTCAAAATTATTGAACCTCTATTCAACATTGCTGTTTTTTAGTCATTTATATCACTTTATATGTATGTATATCGCTTTGTTTCCTCAGTCTGATCTTGATTTAACTTACTGTACACTGGTAAGTAAGTAAATGAATAAATGAATAAATGAATAACAGTTCTTTCTGGCCCTCAAATCTGATTGGCTGAGAGGTCTATCCAGCCAAATGATATTCTACGCCACGTGAACCATTTTACGGTTTGTATCACTCCGCTTTTGCCGTAGGCTATTTCTCACGGCGAGCTTTATGGCAGATGCCCAAATCCACTATAATTTATATTAATACATTTATTAATATAAATTATAGTGGATTTGGGCGTCTGCCATAAAGCTCGCCGTGAGAAATAGCCTACGGCAAAAGCGGAGTGATATGTGTTTTGTGTCACGGTTTGTAGTTTTAAGAGTTTTGTAGGCGAGCATGTAGTTGTTTAGACTTCAAATATGCGGTTTGTTAATAAAGATAACATCTATTTGAAAATTTGCTTCGATGCTTTTTGACATGTGAGCTCCAGAGCGGCCGTTCATCGCTCAAAAACCCACTGAGAGCGCCTCACCTCGGCCAGATATTCTGGAATTTACCGCTGGCTCTGATGTCTCTATAGTGGTTAAACATTAGATATAATTCGTTTTGGGTAAATCTAACTGGGAATAGTTGGTCTCATTAATCTATTGTTTTGTTCAAGAGCAAATAGTTTTGGATGAGGGCAATGTTTCATACCTTTTAATACGTTTTACCAATGACTTAATTTCTTAGCAACTGTTGTTGATTATTAAATGTTACTATGCAATAAATAATATTTTATATAAATTATAGTAGTAATTAGTATTGGGAAAAAGTGTGATGGTGATTAGTTACATTGCTCCAGCATTAGATGTTGACAAGAGACTGTTCAGCATTTATGAGTCAGCAGTAAAGACTTTTATACTGAACGAGACTGAAATGCTCTGGAAGTTATTTTTACTTTTAACAACAGCTTGTAAGATGCAGCCAACAAATGCACTGATCAGCACTGCCATCGGAAATCACTCTTAACAGATGAAAGGATAGTACGACAAAGATATCGCTTTCCTCAGCGGACATTCAAACTAATGTTTTATTGTGAATATGAGATAGATCTGAAGAATGAATTCTGTATCAGAAGCAGGTAATCACACTCACTCAGTCAGTCTCTCTCCCAGAATACTCTACTACACATAATACACTGCTTTTAATACAGAAATACAATAAGCTTTTAATGAAGCAACTTAATGTTTCTTTGCATTGTGGCCACATCACAACCTCGGGTGTGCATTATTCCTAATTATTCCTTACGCTTGGTGTTTTTGTCTTGTTGTCCAGCACAAATATCTAAACATTCTTAAATCAAAACACATTTACCTGAGAAGCAACATTCTCAAAAGAGCAGCTAAAATTTGTCATATTCTCCTTTCGTTTTGCACAGAAGATGAAACATCACACGACTTTGGAAGGACATGAGGGAGAGTGAAATTAAAAGCTAATAAAGGCTTTGAAAACGGGAATAAAAGAGAAACTTCATACTGCATGTATAATTTAATCTTTTCCGTTTGTAAACCATTGCTCTTTTATGAAATGAACACTTTTTCCCCTTGAAGGAATTAGATGATTTTTGGGTTCAGTTATATTAATTTGACACAGCTGTGACATTTGAAAGGAAGTTATCTTCATGTGTGAAACAAAGACTGCTCTGTCTTCATGTTAGTTATTCTCATACCTATTTAAATCTCCCGACATGCTGATTACATGCAAATATAAAGCATTCTAACCTTTATGATTGTGATGAAACAGACCTCAGCTGCTTTACCTTCTTCCTCAAAACCCATTGTCATGAGAGATTAACCTTTAGCAAACGAGAAACTGTCGGAAATGTCGTGGTTGCTGTTGGTTTTATACTGAGTTGTAATTCTTCTCAGAAATGTGTAAGAAGCCGGCCTGAATTCACAGGATTCTGTTTGTAGGCCTGTTTGATGAGCGAGAAAGAAATGTGAGACCAGCCTTCATTGATCGATCAATCAGACCAATCGTCAATCATCTACAGATCCGTCGTCTCATTGACATCTCTAGGATAATCCATAAGCACTTGATGGAAGAAGAAATGCACTAATTATATTGGATGTGCACTCGTAGTGTACTTCAAATCTTAAAAGTGTATTTTTTAATGAAAACTGTACTTGCAGATAGTATAATATTATAATAAAAGGCCACTTAAGTGCATTTAAAGAGGGACACTTTCATGACTGTGTTTAACACACTTAAGTAGACTTTTAAAAAGTGCAATTTGTAATAATGTCAAATTAAAAGTTTAATTTTAAAGTACATTTTAAATCATTATATTTTAATAATCTTTTGTCATGCTGTAAAGAAGTACACTTGTTTTGATACTAAATCAAACGAAAGCACATTTAAAGTACTTGATTAGAATTTTAACTGTAGTGGCATTTAATATTAAATTTAAAGTTAATACATTTTAAATGGACTTAATTTAAACTTAACTGCAAATATGTAACTACAGATATATTTAAATGCATGACATACATGTTTTATTAGAAAGGAACTTGGAGGATTTTTTTAGTTTATCATAAATGCTTGTCAGGACTTTTCGCGGTACAATTTAACCATATTTCAAACAATATTTTCAAATACAATAGGATTATGAAATTACATATAAAGATGTACTTAAGTCCTACTTAAATATGTCAGAAAGGAAGTTAAAAATAACAACATTTAATATAAATTTAAACTATAATACATTTGAATTTAATTGCAACTAACATGCAATAAAGTGTCTAAAAACATTACAATCACTTTGCAGTGAAGTATATTCTTTTAAAGCGCATTTCTTTCTATAATAAATAAAAATAACTTATTAACATAATAACTTAACCATCTGTTTAAGTGTATGCTGAAGTGTATTTTTTTATATTAAAACGTGGTTCATACTTTTTTTTGCTTGAAATAACATAAATGTTATCTGAAATAAAATAAAATATAAGAAAAACTTGCTAGTTGCCAAGACAACATTTCCCATTTAGTACTAAAACAGCAAAATTACTACAATTTTAACTAAAACTAAAGTGAAAACAGAAAATATAAATATAAAATCTAATTCAGAATATGAAGTATAACTAGTAGTATATTAATAGCTAAAATAGCACAAATGAGCATTAAAGTGAAGGTGTAATGAGAAAGAAATGTTTATTAGCAGAAATATTTTCGTGTGAGGGTGCATGTAGCTGACAAAGATTCACATCAAATATTTCCTAAACATGGACGTCTGACCTTTTCACCCCGTTCAGATCGGACGCTTTGAGAGACGGTGCTGTTAAACGTCTTCTCTGGCCTTTTCCTTGCTGACGCTGACAATACGCCTCACGTTTGTGAAATAACTCTTCTCCTGCTTCTCTGAGTTTTGCCTGCGTTTCTCAGTAACTCCTGCAAATTCCCTTCCGATCCTGAGTGTTTTCTGGGCTGTTGAATGGGCTGAAAACCAATCGCACAGGTCAGTGTTCGGGGTGACGATCAGCGTCAGACACACGCACACATGCTGAGAGAATCACAACACTGCGGAAAAAGAGCTACACTGTAGCATAGTTTAAAAAAAGAGGAGTCTTTACAGAAATAATAATACTTCAGAAAACATACAAGTGCAAAATAATGTAATGTTTTTGGACACTTTATTGCATGTTACATGCAATTAAATATAAATGTTTTTTTTTCTTTATATTGTTTTCAGCCACAATTTTTGGCTTGTTAGTTGCAATTAAATAATGTTTTGTTGTATTTATATTGTTTTTTTATACGTCTATATAGTTTTTTTTAATTAATTTATTTAAGTCTTAGTTGGCAGCTAGCTGAAAAAAAGTTGATATTTTGTGTATTTATATATATATATATATGTATATATACACACACACACACTCACACACACACAAACACACACTCACTCACTCACTCACTCACTCACTCACTCACTCACTCACACACACTCACACACACACACACACACATATATAATCCTGCCATGTTACATATATATATTTTGTTGAATTTCTTTAGGTGTAATGTTATAGTTTTTATTTGCTTTTTTTTTTTCATTTGCATCCTCATATTTCTATTGGACAGGAGATATTGTGGATATAATGATCGATATAAACTTTAATGCATGTTAGTTGTAATTGAATTAAAATTGCTTACTTTGCTTTTTGACCCATTTAAGTAGGACTTAAGTATACTTCATTTCATAATTCAGTTGTCTTTGAAATGTTTAAAGTGTACAAATGTACTGACAAGCATTTGTAATAAACTAAAATATACTTTAATGTCATTTCTATTTAAAATTGTATGTCTTGTATTGAATAACACACTACAGTTAAAATAATAATCAAGTACTTTCCATGTGCTTCAGTACTTCAGTATGTTAGTCAACACATCAAAATAAGCGTACTTCTTTAAAGCATGACAAAAGATTATTTAAACCTGATTTAAATGTACTTTCAAATTAATGACAATTACAAAGTACACTTTTTTAAAAATGTTTTTAGAAACATAGTGATGAAAGTGTCTCGCTTTAAATACATTTAAGCGGCTTTTCATTTCATTAATTTTATCTACAAGCACAGTTTTTTTTTTTAAAACATACTTTTAAAATTGTAAGTAAACTACATTCAAAACAAATAAGCGTACTTCTGACATGCATCCTCAACATGCTCATATGTCTGCTTAACATACATGTGTGTTGAGCAGCAAATCAGCATATTAGAATGATTTCTGAAGATCATGTGACACTGAAGACTGGAGTAATGATGCTGAAAATACAGCTGCGCATCACAGAAATACATTACAGTTTAACACATATTCACATAGAAAGCAGCTGTTTTTGATTATAATAATATTTACAATTTTTACTGTATTTTTGATCAAATAAATGCAGCCTCGGTGAGCAGAAGAGACTTCTTTAAAAAACATTAAAAATCTTACTGTTCAAAATATTTTGACTGGCAGTGCACATTTAAACTGAATTGAGCGTTTGTGGAGGGAGATGTGATCATGTGAAGGGACTAAGAGTGATGCACAAGGGTTCTTCCGTCTCATATCGGCCTAAAATACAGGGTTAAGGGTGAAATCTTGAATCATTGTCCACTAAGGTGAAGGACTGTGTAATATAAACTTGATGGCTGCATCTCTCTCATTTGTCCTCTGTACACTAAACTTCTAAAGGTTGGACTCTGAACACCTGCAGTCGAGCCGCAGGTCCGTCACAGGTAATACATCTTCATCTCTGACGGCTGTCGGATCAAAGCGGGCCGCGGTCGCTCCTCCAGCGAAACCAGGGTCGTCCTTCACACAGCCTCCGCTTCTGTGGTCCAAACAACTTCTGGGTAAATTTATGAAGCCTGAATTGAATTAACAGCGGAGAAATGTTTTATGCTGATCTGGAATCAGTTTTTCCAGCATTACTGTACTTTACTATGAGGAGATCCTCTGCTTTTAAAGTATGTGTTTTTAGTTTTAATAATAGTTTGAATTAATTCCATTTTCATTTTAATTTTAGTTAGTTTTAGTAATTTTGTTGTGTATTTTTTTTAAAACATTATTATTTTTAAATGTTGTTATTCTAGTACATCATTACACCAAATAAAAATGAGAGCTATCTGAAATACAGCAAGTGTATAATATAATACAAAACACACGCACACTGATAATGTGTACAGTAAAAATATTTTTAGACATTGATTGAGGATTAAATCTAAAAAAATTCATATAAGCGGAGATCCTCAACAGTGTCTAAAACGTTTGTTTTTAAAGTATGTGTTACAGTGTCTTTTAGTTTTAATAATAGTTTGAATTCATTCCATTTTCATTTTAATTTTAGCTAAAGTTTTAGTAATTTTGTTGTGTATTCTTTTAAAACATTATTAATTTCAATTGTAGTTATTTTAGTACATCAAGTTACACCAAATAAAAATGAGAACTATCTGAAATACAATAAGTTTATAATATAATATATAATATAAAACGCACACTTGATAATGTGTACAGTAAAAATATTTTTAGACATTGATTGAGGATTAAATCAAAATTTCAGTTAACATTTATGTAAGATTCCGTTACTATTTTATGTTTAATGCTTTAGTTTTTGCTTTAAGTTACATTTTTGTTACAAGATTACTTTTTCTGCTTTCTAATATTTACATCAGCCAATAGATGTTTACATTAAATACAATATCTTTTGGTCAAAAACTTTGAGATTTTTATCCTCAAACAATATCTAAAAATACTTTTGAACAGATTATGAGTATTAATGCTTCACCGATTAATTGTGATAATGCTAAAAACATGCAAATTACAGTATTTTTATGAAGTTTTCACACATGAAAATGTATATTTTGAAAGGTTTTTGTGTGTGTGTTTTCCCATTTTTCTTTTAGTTAAAGTTTCAATATTTTGTTGTGTGTTTTTGTTGTATGTAGTTTTAGTTATTTTAAATAATCAAGTTAAAGTGGATAAAAATGATGTGTTTGCCTTGGCAAATAGCTGAAATAAAACTTTGAAACTTATTTTATTTTATTTTAAGTAACAGTTTTTTTATGTTTTAGTTTTAGCATAACTATAATAACTATAGCATAACTATAATTAAAATGCATAACTCTATCAGCGGGTTGCGCGTTATTGACCTGCACTAATGCGTGGTGCAGCTGGAGACTGTGATGATGAATCAAAGCGGCTCTCCAGGGTCTCCAGCATCGATCCTCTGCACACACTCCACTCATTCCGCAGAGAAGGACTGAGAAAGACAATCGACGAAATGCACAATCGCTTAGCAGTCCCGTTTCTGATGCAAAGTCGTCGTTTGCGCGCTCAATGACTGGAGTTTGCGCGACTGTGCATCAGAATTACGCACGAGACGCTAAAGCATAAGCGACCCTGGAGCACAAAACCAGTCATAAGGGTAATTTTTTTTTTTAATTGTGATGTATGCATCATCGGAAAGCTGAATAAATAAGCTTTCCATTGATGTATGGTTTGTTAGGATCGGACAATATTTGGCTAAGAGCTAAAATCTGGAATCTGAGGGTGCAAAAAAATCTAAATATTGAGAAAATCGCCTTTAAAGTTGTCCAAATGAAGTGCATATTACTAATCAAAAATTCAGTTTTGATATATTTACGGTAGGAAATGTACAAAATATCTTCACGGAACATGATCTTTACTTAATATCCTAATGATTTTTGGCATAAAAGAGAAATGTATAATTTTGACCCATACAATGTATTGTTGGCTATTGCTACAAATATACCCCAGCGACTTAAGACTGCTTTTGTGCTGCAGGAACACATATCTTCTGAACGCGAGCGTCTGCGTAAAAACCTTCGGAACTAGTGATTCCTTGAAGCAGGAGCGCACTGACTGGAGCTCTGCACACAGACGCGATGATGATGATGATGAAGGCGCAGTTACGTGGTTGACCTGACCTGTGATGGTAGCCTATATAAACCCCATCCAGCAAGAGAAAGTCAATAAAGTCCGCTGGAGTATGCCGCTGATGTAGAGGACGAACACTCTGGGTTTACGATGCACGCGGACTTCCTCCAGATGTAGGTTCGGTTCGGTTCATCTGACTCGTCCGGAGCGATGGAGTCGTTTGAGGCGGCGGTGAACGGCGTCTCTCGCAGCGAGGATCCGTTCTCTGGACCGCTCACATCCATCGCGCCCTGGAACTATAGAGTGCTGGCGGCGCTGATGTTCGTGGTGACCGCGGTGTCTCTGTGCGAGAACTTCACGGTGATGCTGGTCACCTTCAGGTTCAAGCAGCTCCGACAGCCGCTCAATTATATCATCGTCAATCTGTCTCTGGCGGACTTTCTCGTGTCTCTGACCGGAGGAACGATCAGTTTTCTGACCAACTATCACGGGTATTTCTTCTTGGGGAGATGGGCTTGTGTTCTGGAGGGATTCGCAGTCACCTTTTTTGGTGAGTCAAAAGTTTGCTTTAGACCTTATGCTTTTGGTCACCATATTTCGTTTGGGGTTTGAGTGATTCTTTTTAATATCGGGACACTGAAATTTGTAAACTCTGATTGTAAACGCTTTCAGCTTGATCACATGCTGCATGAATGCCATTACTTCTGTTTGTGTTTCAAAAATCACTGCTATCAATCAATCAATATAATTTTTAGTACATGGGTCAAAGACGAAAAAGGGTTTAAGCATAAAAACAATAAGTGTAATAGTGGTGTAAATTTTTGTTATTTTTCCCAAAAAAAAAAAAAAAGTTTTCTGTTTAATTTAATTGAAATTTTCTTTTTCTGAGCAAAAAATAAATATCTTACATTTTTCCCTGATTTACAGAAGAGACTCAGTAAAATGTCATTCAGTGTAACAATCTTGTCAGGCGTATTTACAACAAAAATCAATTTATGACATATTAAAAGACATTACTTTCACCCCAAATACTAATTAGGTGTAATTTTACATTTTTTAAATGTGCCACTATCCTAGCTTTTGCCTGTTTGTCAGTAAGACTTTTTTACTCATTTAAAACACAATAAAATTTTATATGCTCCCTTATTCTTTTATATATTTTAATATGTACACGTCAGAATAAGCATGTTGTTTGAATTTTTACATAAATATTGTGTTACACTGAACGACAATGTAACATTATTTCAACCAAATTTTAACATTTTATTCTCCAAAAACTTATTTGAAACCTTAAAAGTAGACACTTTACTTACATTTAATGTGCTTTCTATGGACACTTTTGTAAATTTCTTTTGATGCGGACATATTAACATCTTTGACCCACATATACTCTAAAATTTCACTCATGCCAGTTATGTTTTTATTTATTTTCTTAGTCTTTTCCACAGTTTTTCAGTGTTAAAATGACACCAACAAAAGCAAAAAATATTGCTAATTATTATTAATAGTTACATACATTTAAAAAAGTGCATGTCTACTTAATGATACAACACAGAGTTAAAACTTCAGTATCTGTCTAAAGGCATTTAATTAGATCAGAGGAACATTATTGAAAATAACTGATGGGAAAATCAGGTGAATTTTAAAATTTAATATTTATTATTACTATTAATATTTATTATTATTATTAGTAGTAGTAACATTTATTTAATTTAATTTAATTTAATTTAATTTAATTTAATTTAATTTAATGTTATCATACGAAGCTCAGCCGAGTCTTTTATACTTTTTTATGCACTAAATGCAAATGTAATGATCTGTCAAGACTAGTGCATTAAAGGAGTTGTGGACTGACAAGTTTCAATATTTTATTTAGTCTCAGATCTTGAGATAAATAGTTCAGGGTAAATCTGCATAGACTTAAAATGTTAATATGGAATATATTAAAATAAATGCACCATTTATCAGAATATGCACCACAATCTTAACGAGACAAGGTGAATGTAGTTTCATTTTTAATGCATTGTTCACTTTGTTTTATGAGTTGCATGTATTTTTCAGAATGAACTGGAGTGCATCGTCAAGTCACATTTATTTCTACAGCTCTATATACAATGCAGATTATTTCAAAGCAGCTAAAACAGGAAAATTGCAAAAAGTTGCAAAACAATCAATTATGAAATAAATTCGATTCGGCTACAGTATAAAGCAGCCCTACAGAAAACAATAGAGGCATTATTACTCAGCTGAATTCAGTTCAATGCTAATGCAATTCAGTTAAATAACTATCTATGTTGCAAAATGAATAAATGATGAAAATACAGCTGAAAGGCAACTCTACAGAAGACAATAGAGTCAGCTCAGTCGATGATGCAAAGTTCATGGAACATTTTTGTGAAAGTGCAGACCTGTGAAAATTCACCACCTGGTTTTCAGAATAAATATTAGTTAAAGCACATCTTAAAAAGACGCAGAACTCATGCAATGAATGTATTTGACGAGGCTTCTGGCGCTGAAGTGTCTGGAGGACATGGTTCAGTCTTCTCAGGTGTTTTGGAGAGATGTTCATCGGTCTCTGTCTGAATCTGCAGGCATCGTGGCTCTGTGGTCTCTGGCCGTCTTGGCGTTCGAGCGGTTCTTCGTCATCTGTCGGCCGCTGGGGAACATCCGTCTGCGAGGAAAACACGCGGCTCTGGGTCTGCTGTTTGTCTGGACCTTCTCCTTCATCTGGACCATTCCTCCTGTCCTGGGCTGGAGCAGCTACACCGTCAGCAAGATCGGCACCACCTGCGAACCCAACTGGTGAGGAGCGCAAACACTCATTTATCACACCGCGGGGCCATCTCACTATTACATTACAGAAAGACTAATTACAGCACCTTCAAATGCTTCCCCTTACACATGTTTAATCTCACATCTTGATTAAATTTGAAAAAGTACATGCATTTAAAAAAAAAAATGTTAATGTTTTTTGAAGATACATTTTCAGCGTTACACAAAAATCAAAACAATGAGAGTAAAGAAGAAAAACTAACCAACAAAACAATAATATTAATCATACATATAATAATATTATATATATTGCAATTTAACAAAAACATGTATACTGTATACAGCTAAAAACCTAAAATTAAAAGAAAAAATATTAAAAGAGCGCATGGTTAGTAAGATAACAGTAACTGATTTATATGTACACTACCGGTCAAAAGTTTGGGTTCAGAACGAAGCTCATCAAGGCTGCATTTATTTGATCAGAAATACAGGAAAAAATGTAATATTGTGAAATATTATTATGATGTAAAATAAAGTTTTTCTATTTTAATATACATTAAACTGTAATGTATTTCTGTGATGCGCAGCTGTATTTTCAGCATCATTACTCCAGTCTTCAGTGTCACATGATCTTCAGAAATCAGTATAATATGCTGATTTATTATCAGTGCTTTTTTGGAACCCGTGATACTTTTTTTCAGGATTCTTTGATGAATAAAAAGTTAAAAAGAAGAGCATTTATTTAAAATAGAAATCTTTTCCAACAATATACACTACAGTTCAAAAAGTTTGGGGTCTGTAATTTAATTTAATTTAATTTAATGTTATCATACGAAGCTCAGCCGAGTCTTTTATACTTTTTTATGCACTAAATGCAAATTTAATGATCTGTCAAGACTAGTGCATTAAAGGAGTTGTGGACTGACAAGTTTCAATATTTTATTTAGTCTCAGATCTTGAGATAAATAGTTCAGGGTAAATCTGCATAGACTTAAAATGTTAATATGGAATATATTAAAATAAATGCACCATTTATCAGAATATGCACCACAATCTTAACGAGACAAGGTGAATGTAGTTTCATTTTTAATGCATTGTTCACTTTGTTTTATGAGTTGCATGTATTTTTCAGAATGAACTGGAGTGCATCGTCAAGTCACATTTATTTCTACAGCTCTATATACAATGCAGATTATTTCAAAGCAGCTAAAACAGGAAAATTGCAAAAAGTTGCAAAACAATCAATTATGAAATAAATTCGATTCGGCTACAGTATAAAGCAGCCCTACAGAAAACAATAGAGGCATTATTACTCAGCTGAATTCAGTTCAATGCTAATGCAATTCAGTTAAATAACTATCTATGTTGCAAAATGAATAAATGATGAAAATACAGCTGAAAGGCAACTCTACAGAAGACAATAGAGTCAGCTCAGTCGATGATGCAAAGTTCATGGAACATTTTTGTGAAAGTGCAGACCTGTGAAAATTCACCACCTGGTTTTCAGAATAAATATTAGTTAAAGCACATCTTAAAAAGACGCAGAACTCATGCAATGAATGTATTTGACGAGGCTTCTGGCGCTGAAGTGTCTGGAGGACATGGTTCAGTCTTCTCAGGTGTTTTGGAGAGATGTTCATCGGTCTCTGTCTGAATCTGCAGGCATCGTGGCTCTGTGGTCTCTGGCCGTCTTGGCGTTCGAGCGGTTCTTCGTCATCTGTCGGCCGCTGGGGAACATCCGTCTGCGAGGAAAACACGCGGCTCTGGGTCTGCTGTTTGTCTGGACCTTCTCCTTCATCTGGACCATTCCTCCTGTCCTGGGCTGGAGCAGCTACACCGTCAGCAAGATCGGCACCACCTGCGAACCCAACTGGTGAGGAGCGCAAACACTCATTTATCACACCGCGGGGCCATCTCACTATTACATTACAGAAAGACTAATTACAGCACCTTCAAATGCTTCCCCTTACACATGTTTAATCTCACATCTTGATTAAATTTGAAAAAGTACATGCATTTAAAAAAAAAAATGTTAATGTTTTTTGAAGATACATTTTCAGCGTTACACAAAAATCAAAACAATGAGAGTAAAGAAGAAAAACTAACCAACAAAACAATAATATTAATCATACATATAATAATATTATATATATTGCAATTTAACAAAAACATGTATACTGTATACAGCTAAAAACCTAAAATTAAAAGAAAAAATATTAAAAGAGCGCATGGTTAGTAAGATAACAGTAACTGATTTATATGTACACTACCGGTCAAAAGTTTGGGTTCAGAACGAAGCTCATCAAGGCTGCATTTATTTGATCAGAAATACAGGAAAAAATGTAATATTGTGAAATATTATTATGATGTAAAATAAAGTTTTTCTATTTTAATATACATTAAACTGTAATGTATTTCTGTGATGCGCAGCTGTATTTTCAGCATCATTACTCCAGTCTTCAGTGTCACATGATCTTCAGAAATCAGTATAATATGCTGATTTATTATCAGTGCTTTTTTGGAACCCGTGATACTTTTTTTCAGGATTCTTTGATGAATAAAAAGTTAAAAAGAAGAGCATTTATTTAAAATAGAAATCTTTTCCAACAATATACACTACAGTTCAAAAAGTTTGGGGTCTGTACATTTTTATTCTTTCTTTTTTTGAAAGAAATTCAAACTTTTATTCAGCAAGGATGTGTTAAATTGATAAGAAGTGATAGCAAAGATTTATATTGCTAGAAAAGATTTATATTTTGAATAAATGCTGTTTGTTTTTAACTTTTTATTCATCAAAGAATCCTGAAAAAGTATCGCAGTTTCCAAAAAAATATTTGTGCAGCACAACTGTTGATAATTCTAATAATAAATCAGCATATTAGAATGATTTCTGAAGATCATGTGAC
>NW_015540926.1:234889-245297 GCF_001515605.1 Sinocyclocheilus anshuiensis
TTTGGGGTCAGTACATTTTTATTCTTTTTTTTTTTTTTTGAAAGAAATTCAAACTTTTATTCAGCAAGGATGTGTTAAATTGATAAGAAGTGATAGCAAAGATTTATATTGCTAGAAAAGATTTATATTTTGAATAAATGCTGTTTGTTTTTAACTTTTTATTCATCAAAGAATCCTGAAAAAGTATCGCAGTTTCCAAAAAAATATTTGTGCAGCACAACTGTTGATAATTCTAATAATAAATCAGCATATTAGAATGATTTCTGAAGATCATGTGACACTTTATACTGGAGTAATGCTGATGGAAATACAGCTGCGCATCACAGAAATAAATTATATTTTAAAGGAAATTAAAATAGAAACCATTATTTTATATTGTAATAACATTTTGCAAGATTACCGTTTTTTTCTGTATTTCTGATCAAATAAATGCAGCCTTGATGAGCAGAAGAGTCTTCTTTAAAAACATTACAAGTCTTACTGATCCCAAACTTTAGACCGGTAGTGTATATTGTAAAAAATAAAATATTTTCTTTGTAATTATTAGTGAAATTTACTAGCAATTTCTGAGTGAAAAAGTGTCCAAAACTGTTTTTTAGTTTGAATTGGATTGAATGTCAAACCCTTTCTCCTTCACTCCAAACGCTGCATTTACATGCAGATCATTTATACCTACAGACTGTCGGATTCACTTTAACATTTCCGTCAATCAGAAAACAGAAGCGCTCAATAATGCTGACTGGACTATCAACAGGAGCTGATGTTATGCTCTGGGGTTAAAGCAAGGTTAAAAGATATCTAACATCTCCTGTAAATGGCACGCTTGACATGCACGCCTCACGAGGACAATACGGCTTAATAATGAAGCAGTTTATCCTTCACTTCTAAAGACCAAGATGTGCTGAATGTGTGACAGGGAAGAAGCTTATAATTAGTGTATGTTGGCTTGTTGTTCAGGTGTTTTCACACAGACAGTGAGTAAGGGCAGTATGTTGCTGTGCTGTTGATAGTTTGTAGCTTTCTTCTTCTCATTTATAATCACTGCATTGCACTACTGCTCATTTCCATAAAATTAAACTCAATTATGATGCATCAGAATGTTGTTCATGTCGCCTCAAATCACTGTCTAACTGCCCTTTAAATAAGATCAACGTGAATTCAAAGTACTGTTTGCTTTCCAATTCCAAAAGTGTTCTTCCAGTAATGTTAAGAGAATGTTCATTCAGACTTATCCGGGCTTTGATAATGTTCTCAAAACGTTACTTCCACATTGTTCATAGAATGGTTTTATTCCTGAAACATTTTAGTTAGATGTTCGTCTAACATTTTTACATGTTACTACTTGTTTCAGAATGGTCAGAGAACATTCAAAAGTAACGTTATATTATAAAATTCTAATATGAAAATGTCAAGGGGAAAAAAAAAACAATAAATGAAAATAAAAAAATAAATGTTAAAAAAATGGATGTTTTGAATATTTCGAGAATATTCAGAAATAACGTTTTTATAACTTTTCATAGCTTCATCGGAATTTTGACACATTATAAAATGTAATGTTAAAAAAAAGTTGATATTCAAGACAACATTCAAGAATTTCATTTAATGGTAAGGTTAGCAAAACGTTAGGAAAATATTTGAAAAATGTTGCATTATGTTGTTTGCATAAAAAAAAAATCTAAAATGAAATGCTCCCACAATGTTTGCATTAAAAATAATAATAAAAATAATATTTTATTTTTAACATTAAAAAAACTAGATGTTTTTAACATTCAGAAATAAATGACCTTTTAATAAGTTAATGGAAATGCCAGCAAAACGTTCTTAAAAACATATTTTTGTTAGCTGGAAATACATGTTCCTGATTCATCTGCATGTCTTTCAAAGAAAAAGTGTTTGTCTGAAGTATCTTCAGTTGTTCTGCATGTAGTTTACAACACAACAAACCTACATAAATGTGCAGGAATTTTTGCTACTCTCACCAAGAGTCATACAGAATAACGAGAACCGCTGTTGAAGCAGCTGTAGTTCTGCATGGCGATGTGATTTGATCACTGTCTATTGTGTGAATGGGCCTTCATAGGGTCATTGTTGTCATTTTGAGAGGCAAATTTTTTGAAAATCTGTCAAGCTTGTATCAGAGAGGACACTGTAAATGAGGGCTTATTCTGTGCACATCTTCTAATTGTCTAAAATCTTTGCATTTTCAAACGAGGGACGACACAATATAGGATGAGTAGGTTTAATGGATGGAGCTTGTCAAACTTGCTGCCACGAGAGCTTTTCCTTCTCATTTAAGCCTAAACCGGCAGCTAATTAACCAGCTCAGATTTATTGTCTCTTCTCTACTAATTAGTTCTTTTATCCATAAATGCCAGCCTTGTTCTGACAGGCTAATTTATTTGAATTCATTTGGCCATGTGAAATACTCACCGCCAGGACTTCGTAACTCAAACTCCATTTTACATTCAACATCTTTATCTTCAAACATCATTGTGCTTTGGTATGGGAGTCCGTTTCTACCAAGGAATAATAATAAAAAAGGTAATTGTGACTATTTTTCTCAATTTTATTTTTTTAAAAAGTTTATATCTTGTAATTCTGAGATTTTATCTGCTAATTGTTATTCTGAGTTTATATCTCATAATTCTGAGTTTATATCTCGTAATTCTGAGTTTATATCTTAAACGAGGTAGTTTATATCTCGTAATTCTGAGTTTATATCTCATAATTCTGAGAATATATCTCGCAATGCTGAGTTTATATGTCGCAATTCTGAGTATATATCTTGCAATGCTGAGTAAATATCTCATAATTCTGAGTTTATATCTCACAATTCTGAGTTTATATCTCGGAGATATAGTTATCTTGCAATGCTGAGTAAATATCTCGCAATGCTGAGTTTATATCTCGTAATTCTGAATTTATATCTCATAATTCTGAGTTTATATCTCGTAATTCTGAATTTATATCTCGGAGATATAGTTATCTTGCAATGCTGAGTAAATATCTCGCAATGCTGAGTTTATATCTCGTAATTCTGAGTTTATATCTCGTAATTCTGAGTTTATATCTCGTAATTCTGAGTTTATATCTCGTAATTCTGAGTTTATATCTCGTAATTCTGAGTTTATATCTCATCTCGTAATGCTGTTTATATCTTGCAATGCTGAGTAAATATCTCGCAATGCTGAGTTTATATCTTGCAATTCTGAGTATATATCTCGTAATTCTGAGTTTATATCTCGTAATTCTGAGTTTATATCTCGCAGATATAGTTATCTTGCAATGCTGAGTAAATATCTCGCAATGCTGAGTTTATATCTCGTAATGCTGAGTTTATATCTCGCAGATATAGTTATCTTGCAATGCTGAGTAAATATCTCGCAATGCTGAGTTTATATCTCGTAATGCTGAGTTTATATCTCGCAGATATAGTTATCTTGCAATGCTGAGTAAATATCTCGCAATGCTGAGTTTATATCTCGTAATGCTGAGTTTATATCTCGCAGATATAGTTATCTTGCAATGCTGAGTAAATATCTCGCAATGCTGAGTTTATATCTCGTAATGCTGAGTTTATATCTCGCAGATATAGTTATCTTGCAATGCTGAGTAAATATCTCGCAATGCTGAGTTTATATCTCGTAATGCTGAGTTTATATCTCGCAGATATAGTTATCTTGCAATGCTGAGTAAATATCTCGCAATGCTGAGTTTATATCTCGTAATGCTGAGTTTATATCTCGCAGATATAGTTATCTTGCAATGCTGAGTAAATATCTCGCAATGCTGAGTTTATATCTCGTAATGCTGAGTTTATATCTCGCAGATATAGTTATCTTGCAATGCTGAGTAAATATCTCGCAATGCTGAGTTTATATCTCGTAATGCTGAGTTTATATCTCGCAGATATAGTTATCTTGCAATGCTGAGTAAATATCTCGCAATGCTGAGTTTATATCTCGTAATGCTGAGTTTATATCTCGCAGATATAGTTATCTTGCAATGCTGAGTAAATATCTCGCAATGCTGAGTTTATATCTCGTAATGCTGAGTTTATATCTCGCAGATATAGTTATCTTGCAATGCTGAGTAAATATCTCGCAATGCTGAGTTTATATCTCGTAATGCTGAGTTTATATCTCGCAGATATAGTTATCTTGCAATGCTGAGTAAATATCTCGCAATGCTGAGTTTATATCTCGTAATGCTGAGTTTATATCTCGCAGATATAGTTATCTTGCAATGCTGAGTAAATATCTCGCAATGCTGAGTTTATATCTCGTAATGCTGAGTTTATATCTCGCAGATATAGTTATCTTGCAATGCTGAGTAAATATCTCGCAATGCTGAGTTTATATCTCGTAATGCTGAGTTTATATCTCGCAGATATAGTTATCTTGCAATGCTGAGTAAATATCTCGCAATGCTGAGTTTATATCTCGTAATGCTGAGTTTATATCTCGCAGATATAGTTATCTTGCAATGCTGAGTAAATATCTCGCAATGCTGAGTTTATATCTCGTAATGCTGAGTTTATATCTCGCAGATATAGTTATCTTGCAATGCTGAGTAAATATCTCGCAATGCTGAGTTTATATCTCGTAATGCTGAGTTTATATCTCGCAGATATAGTTATCTTGCAATGCTGAGTAAATATCTCGCAATGCTGAGTTTATATCTCGTAATGCTGAGTTTATATCTCGCAGATATAGTTATCTTGCAATGCTGAGTAAATATCTCGCAATGCTGAGTTTATATCTCGTAATGCTGAGTTTATATCTCGCAGATATAGTTATCTTGCAATGCTGAGTAAATATCTCGCAATGCTGAGTTTATATCTCGTAATGCTGAGTTTATATCTCGCAGATATAGTTATCTTGCAATGCTGAGTAAATATCTCGCAATGCTGAGTTTATATCTCGTAATGCTGAGTTTATATCTCGCAGATATAGTTATCTTGCAATGCTGAGTAAATATCTCGCAATGCTGAGTTTATATCTCGTAATGCTGAGTTTATATCTCGCAGATATAGTTATCTTGCAATGCTGAGTAAATATCTCGCAATGCTGAGTTTATATCTCGTAATGCTGAGTTTATATCTCGCAGATATAGTTATCTTGCAATGCTGAGTAAATATCTCGCAATGCTGAGTTTATATCTCGTAATGCTGAGTTTATATCTCGCAGATATAGTTATCTTGCAATGCTGAGTAAATATCTCGCAATGCTGAGTTTATATCTCGTAATGCTGAGTTTATATCTCGCAGATATAGTTATCTTGCAATGCTGAGTAAATATCTCGCAATGCTGAGTTTATATCTCGTAATGCTGAGTTTATATCTCGCAGATATAGTTATCTTGCAATGCTGAGTAAATATCTCGCAATGCTGAGTTTATATCTCGTAATGCTGAGTTTATATCTCGCAGATATAGTTATCTTGCAATGCTGAGTAAATATCTCGCAATGCTGAGTTTATATCTCGTAATGCTGAGTTTATATCTCGCAGATATAGTTATCTTGCAATGCTGAGTAAATATCTCGCAATGCTGAGTTTATATCTCGTAATGCTGAGTTTATATCTCGCAGATATAGTTATCTTGCAATGCTGAGTAAATATCTCGCAATGCTGAGTTTATATCTCGGAATTCTGAATTTATATCTCATATTTCTGAGTTTATATCTCATAATTCTGAATTTATATCTCATAATTCTGAGTTTATATCTTGCAATGCTGAGTAAATATCTCATAATGCTGAGTTTATATCTCATAATTCTGAGTATATATCTCGTAAATCTGAGTTTATATCTCGTAATTCTGAGTTTATATCTTCCAATGCTGAGTAAATATCTCGTAATGCTGAGTTTATATCTCGTAATTCTGAATTTATATCTCATAATTCTGAGTGTATATCTCATAATTCTGAATTTATATCTCGCAATTCTGAGTTTATATCTCGTAATTCTGAATTTATATCTCATAATTCTGAGTGTATATCTCATAATTCTGAATTTATATCTCGCAATTCTGAGTTTATATCTCGTAATTCTGAATTTATATCTCATAATTCTGAGTGTATATCTCATAATTCTGAATTTATATCTCGCAATTCTGAGTTTATATCTCGTAATTCTGAATTTATATCTCATAATTCTGAGTGTATATCTCATAATTCTGAATTTATATCTCGCAATTCTGAGTTTATATCTCGTAATTCTGAATTTATATCTCATAATTCTGAGTGTATATCTCATAATTCTGAATTTATATCTCGCAATTCTGAGTTTATATCTCGTAATTCTGAATTTATATCTCATAATTCTGAGTGTATATCTCATAATTCTGAATTTATATCTCGCAATTCTGAGTTTATATCTCGTAATTCTGAATTTATATCTCATAATTCTGAGTGTATATCTCATAATTCTGAATTTATATCTCGCAATTCTGAGTTTATATCTCGTAATTCTGAATTTATATCTCATAATTCTGAGTGTATATCTCATAATTCTGAATTTATATCTCGCAATTCTGAGTTTATATCTCGTAATTCTGAATTTATATCTCATAATTCTGAGTGTATATCTCATAATTCTGAATTTATATCTCGCAATTCTGAGTTTATATCTCGTAATTCTGAATTTATATCTCATAATTCTGAGTGTATATCTCATAATTCTGAATTTATATCTCGCAATTCTGAGTTTATATCTCGTAATTCTGAATTTATATCTCATAATTCTGAGTGTATATCTCATAATTCTGAATTTATATCTCGCAATTCTGAGTTTATATCTCGTAATTCTGAATTTATATCTCATAATTCTGAGTGTATATCTCATAATTCTGAATTTATATCTCGCAATTCTGAGTTTATATCTCGTAATTCTGAATTTATATCTCATAATTCTGAGTGTATATCTCATAATTCTGAATTTATATCTCGCAATTCTGAGTTTATATCTCGTAATTCTGAATTTATATCTCATAATTCTGAGTGTATATCTCATAATTCTGAATTTATATCTCGCAATTCTGAGTTTATATCTCGTAATTCTGAATTTATATCTCATAATTCTGAGTGTATATCTCATAATTCTGAATTTATATCTCGCAATTCTGAGTTTATATCTCGTAATTCTGAATTTATATCTCATAATTCTGAGTGTATATCTCATAATTCTGAATTTATATCTCGCAATTCTGAGTTTATATCTCGTAATTCTGAATTTATATCTCATAATTCTGAGTGTATATCTCATAATTCTGAATTTATATCTCGCAATTCTGAGTTTATATCTCGTAATTCTGAATTTATATCTCATAATTCTGAGTGTATATCTCATAATTCTGAATTTATATCTCGCAATTCTGAGTTTATATCTCGTAATTCTGAATTTATATCTCATAATTCTGAGTGTATATCTCATAATTCTGAATTTATATCTCGCAATTCTGAGTTTATATCTCGTAATTCTGAATTTATATCTCATAATTCTGAGTGTATATCTCATAATTCTGAATTTATATCTCGCAATTCTGAGTTTATATCTCGTAATTCTGAATTTATATCTCATAATTCTGAGTGTATATCTCATAATTCTGAATTTATATCTCGCAATTCTGAGTTTATATCTCGTAATTCTGAATTTATATCTCATAATTCTGAGTGTATATCTCATAATTCTGAATTTATATCTCGCAATTCTGAGTTTATATCTCGTAATTCTGAATTTATATCTCATAATTCTGAGTGTATATCTCATAATTCTGAATTTATATCTCGCAATTCTGAGTTTATATCTCGTAATTCTGAATTTATATCTCATAATTCTGAGTGTATATCTCATAATTCTGAATTTATATCTCGCAATTCTGAGTTTATATCTCGTAATTCTGAATTTATATCTCATAATTCTGAGTGTATATCTCATAATTCTGAATTTATATCTCGCAATTCTGAGTTTATATCTCGTAATTCTGAATTTATATCTCATAATTCTGAGTGTATATCTCATAATTCTGAATTTATATCTCGCAATTCTGAGTTTATATCTCGTAATTCTGAATTTATATCTCATAATTCTGAGTGTATATCTCATAATTCTGAATTTATATCTCGCAATTCTGA
The DNA here is from genome assembly GCF_001515605.1 of Sinocyclocheilus anshuiensis. NCBI lineage: Eukaryota > Metazoa > Chordata > Actinopteri > Cypriniformes > Cyprinidae > Sinocyclocheilus > Sinocyclocheilus anshuiensis. The sequence goes on from NW_015540926.1 coordinate 243,022, forward strand.
GTTTATATCTCGTAATTCTGAATTTATATCTCATAATTCTGAGTGTATATCTCATAATTCTGAATTTATATCTCGCAATTCTGAGTTTATATCTCGTAATTCTGAATTTATATCTCATAATTCTGAGTGTATATCTCATAATTCTGAATTTATATCTCGCAATTCTGAGTTTATATCTCGTAATTCTGAATTTATATCTCATAATTCTGAGTGTATATCTCATAATTCTGAATTTATATCTCGCAATTCTGAGTTTATATCTCGTAATTCTGAATTTATATCTCATAATTCTGAGTGTATATCTCATAATTCTGAATTTATATCTCGCAATTCTGAGTTTATATCTCGTAATTCTGAATTTATATCTCATAATTCTGAGTGTATATCTCATAATTCTGAATTTATATCTCGCAATTCTGAGTTTATATCTCGTAATTCTGAATTTATATCTCATAATTCTGAGTTTATATCTTGCAATGCTGAGTAAATATCTCGTAATTCTGAGTTTATATCTCGTAATTCTAAATTTATATCTCATAATTCTGAATTTATATCTCGTAATTCTGAATTTATATCTCATAATTCTGAGTTTATATCTCATAATTCTGAATTTATATCTCATAATTCTGAGTTTATATCTCATAATTTTGAGTTTATATCTCGTAATTCTGAGTTTATATCATAAATCTGAGTTTATATTTCACAATTGTAATTCTGAGTTTATGTCTCATAATTGTGAGTTTGTCTTGCAATTTTAAGTTTTTATCTCACAATTCTAACTTTTTTCCCCTTCAGAATTGCAAGTAACAAAGTCTGAATTCTGGGGTAAAAAGTCACAATTACTTATATATTCTATTATATATTACTTATAAAATATTCTGTGGCAGAAATGGGCTTCCATACTTTCATGAGTTTGACAGTCTAGTGACTGAACAACAGCTGATATTCTGGAAAAAATATTTTTTTCCCACCTGGTCAAAAATACAAATGTCTTGTTACACGTTAGTCCGCATGTGATGAGTTTTTACTTGTCAAATAAGAGTAAACATATTATATAACATAATAAAGAATTGCACAATCATCAGAAAACTAAAATATCTCACTAACTGGCACATCAGGGCATCATTTTAGTGTTATTGAAGTAAACACCTGACTAAACAGACTTCACTTTAGACACAAGGTCCTTTTAGAGTCATTGTAAATAGTAACCAGTGCTGGTGTTTGTGTGAGCGTTGGGTAAATATCCTCCAGCTGTATTGTGTAACTATCAGGTTTAGTTTGTCCTTTCTTCTGTCACCGGGTTATACTGTCATTTTGCATTATGACCTCCTTTCTTCTTCTTTATATTCAGACATTCTGCATTTCACTTTGCTTAAGACAGACTTTCACCCTTCCATTTTTATATTCACCATGAGCTGCATTACCAAACGCTGTCAAACACCACATCCAAGCATTGCTGTTACTAGTTCATGGTGATTGAAACATACCTTTTGCTTGTACAAACTCCATTTACAAAATAATGACAATGCAAATGAGTATTACTACATCACATTAAACAGACTCAGGCCAAGGTGTTTTCATAAGATCTCCAGCTCCTTCATGTGTAATACTGACAATGGGAAAAATGGATGCTATAGTGTTCAACAGAGAAAAACCAGAGTAAAAAAAAAACAGGCTTCCTTTGTTGAGAAGCTCTGAGCCACTGACATAATTTATTATAATAAAAATGTTGTTTTAATTTCCCCTCTTTTTTTCTGAGCTCTAGGGTGCTCCAGACTATGTGTCATTAATAGATTTCTGTGGTGAAAATGACATTTGAAACATTAGAAATTAAATTAGTGAATTATTCCAAAAATGTTGTGTGCTAAACACAATTAAATAACATGTCCACCCATTTTGCATATTTTGACAATTTCATCTTCATTTCAAATCATGCACAATAAAAGCATTCTGCTCACAAGTGATATTTACCTTGATTTTCTCTCTTTACTATATTCACACATCACATTAACTCATATTCCAGCTCTTCACTGATATCTCCTTAAGCGAGAACTTAAAAAAAATAAAAAAATAATGGAAGCTTTATTGAAGCTATAACTTTTTTACAAAATAAATATTAAAATGTTACACAATAAATACTACAGTACACACACAATTTTAATATTTACTGAAAAATAAATACAATAAATATGTAAATTATGTATAATAAATATATAAATTATGTATAATAAAAATAATATATATACAGTATATATATATATATATATATATATATA
>NW_015540926.1:246674-247440 GCF_001515605.1 Sinocyclocheilus anshuiensis
GATTTTTTTTCTGGAAAGGTAAGAAAGCTTCTCTTCATCAGATCTTTGCACACAGATTTTGTCCCTCCGCAGGTATTCAGGAGATGTCCATGATCACACCTTCATCATCATGTTCTTCACCACCTGCTTCATCTTTCCGCTGGGTGTGATCATCGTCTGCTACTGCAAACTGCTCCGGAAGCTCAGAAAGGTCAGTCGTTCCACAACACCTGGGGCCCATTTCAGAAAGGAGGTTAAGTGAAAACTCTGAGTATGTTAACCCTGAAATGAGGGGAACTCTGGGTTTTCCATTTCAGAATGGGAGGTATGTCAAACCCGAGAAAGCAGGGTAAGTCAAGCCTGTTTCTGAAAGAGGTGTAACTTATACTCAGAGTCAGTTACCATGGTAATTTAGGCCCTGTCCACACGAACGCGGTTATTTTTAAAACTGCAGCTTTTTCTATGCGGTTTGGCCGTTCGTCCACACACAAATGCAGCAGCAGTTCACTGAAACCGAGCATTTTTGAAAACTCCTGCCAGGGTGAAGATTTTCAAAAACTCCGGTTGCAGTGTTATCGTGTAGACCGCGAAACTGGAGTTTTTGGCTTGTGACGTCGGCGCCTGCACTGTTATCTCCACCTACTGGAGACTTTTTCAGGCTTCTTATTGGCCAACATGGCTTTACGGTTGAGATTATATCGCCACCTGTTGGTATGGCATGCTCTTGACAGTGCTTCATAGCATGCGTTTGCATTTTCATGTGGACGGAGATTTTTTTTAAAACGGA
>NW_015540926.1:247903-250043 GCF_001515605.1 Sinocyclocheilus anshuiensis
TATACAGATTTTTTTTCTGGAAAGGTAAGAAAGCTTCTCTTCATCAGATCTTTGCACACAGATTTTGTCCCTCCGCAGGTATTCAGGAGATGTCCATGATCACACCTTCATCATCATGTTCTTCACCACCTGCTTCATCTTTCCGCTGGGTGTGATCATCGTCTGCTACTGCAAACTGCTCCGGAAGCTCAGAAAGGTCAGTCGTTCCACAACACCTGGGGCCCATTTCAGAAAGGAGGTTAAGTGAAAACTCTGAGTATGTTAACCCTGAAATGAGGGAAACTCTGGGTTTTCTGTTTCAGAATGGGAGGTTTGTCAAACCCGAGAAAGCAGGGTAAGTCAAGCCCGTTTCTGAAAGAGAGGTAACTTATACTCAGAGTCAGTTACCATGGTAACTTACTCTGTGAACCTAACCTGGTCAGGAGCAGGTTTTCTTAACCCAGAGTTTCTTTGGGTCTCCTCCCCCTTTTTAAAGCGGAAGCGATGTTTAAATACTTTCATGCACGCTGCAAAAATGCTTTTCGTACTAAGTATTTCTTATTTCAAGTACAAATATCTCAAAATTCTTAAATCAATATGAATTCTCTATATAAGAAAATGATATAAGATATTTAGTCTTGTTTCCTGGGGGGGGATCTAAGTGCATTTTACTTAAGTAAAATTATGTGCCAGTGTGGTAATAAAAATAATCTTAATGCAAATGGAAAACAAGATTATTTGGAGTGTCTATTACTAAGTGCAAATTTACAGTAGCTCCGCCCTCCAATGTCACACAAGGTTAAATACAACAGGCAAGAGTAACGGCTACAGTGGTGTAGGCAGTAACACGTTGGGCACGGAGAACTAGCTTGTGATGCGTTCGACCGGGTTCGAGTCTGGCGTTTGCCGAGCTCGTTCTTCTCACTTTTCCCATCACATTAGAATTTATTTTCAATGAAAATGAAGAAAATACTCTAAAAGTGGAAGTAAAGTGCCTAACGAGTGATTAATAATGATGAAAGCATTTATAATTGTAATAAATATAATCATTTACACTCTTGTATTATTATTGCATCCTGTTAATGTACAACAATAATGAGGTGTAAATAGTATGTATCTGCCAGTATAAAGTATAACTAGCATCTAATTATTATTTACACTTATTGCAAAGAATTGCACACTACTTTTACATGGTAAATAGAACATATCGCTATTTTCACGAAGTGTAAATAGCATCTAGAGCTATTTGCACTTAGCCTAGTGTAAATAGGATCTATCGCTAAGAAAGTATGCTAATTCCACTTAGTGTACTCTAGTTTTAACTCAGAGTTGGTTGAACCTCCTTATTGAAACGGGCCCCTGGAGTCCAGCGGCTCATTAGATGAGCGATTCACTGAATCCTAATGATCTCTATGTGCTTTCTGATGACATTACAGCTGCAAACTGACCTCAGATCACCGACAAACCATAAAAATAATCTAAAGTTACTATGTGTGATAATCCTGATACTATGTACAGAACATTATTTATGTCCACTGCCATCATCAGTGTTGATTTGACGATTTTGTTGTTTTGTCAGCACGCACTAAGTGTATGTTCGCAGGTGTCTAACACGCACGGCAGGCTGGGTAATGCCAGGAAGCCGGAGCGTCAGGTGACTCGTATGGTGGTTGTGATGATCGTGGCCTTCATGGTGGCCTGGACTCCATACGCTGCGTTCTCCATCGTGGTCACGGCCCTTCCCAGCATTCACCTGGACCCGCGGCTGGCAGCCGTTCCGGCATTCTTCTCCAAAACCGCAGCTGTTTACAACCCCATCATCTACGTTTTCATGAACAAACAGGTGACGTTTACATTCATGCATGCATCTGTCAGATGCTTTCATCCACAGTGACTTACAATGCAAACATGTTATCAGTTCAAGCACTGACTGGGAAACAAACTCATGATGTATTATAGTGGTGTGAAAAAGTTTTTGCCCCCTTCCTGTTTTTTTTATTGTTTGCATATTTGTCACACTTAAAAGATTCAGATCATCAAACTAATTTTAATATTACACAAAGATAACCTGAGTAAATATAAACTGCAGTTTTGAAAATATGATTTCATTTATTAAGGGAAAAAAGCTGTCCAAACCTGCCTGGCACTACGTGAAAAAGTA
>NW_015540926.1:252849-272098 GCF_001515605.1 Sinocyclocheilus anshuiensis
TTTCACACCACTGTATATATATATATATATATACACACATATATATATATATATATACACACACACACACTCATATATATATATATGGGCCATTCTACAGAATTGGTCCAAAGTCAGAGTTGTAAACATCTTCAAAAAAAATGATGCCTTTTTCTAAAAAATTTGCATGCATGCAAATTGTATAATATCCAAGGTGCATATGCAACTATTATTATTTCATATTGTATTTCCAGAAAGTTTTAGAATATTTGTCCTCTCCCCAAATGTGTAACTACCGAAACACACAGTAATAATAATTTAATTAGAAGGGGTATTAAGATTTTGCTTACATCGTCATTGTAAATATATATTTTTTGCTATTTTATAAAAAAAAAAAATGGAGGTAAATTAATAAAAAAATTTTTTTTAACAATATTTCAAGTGTAATTTATGAGATTTGTTGTATTTTGAACCCAATTTTTCTTTGTAAAAGGCAAAAAGTTGATCATACAGATTAAGGATTCATTAGTTCGAATAAACACTGAACCAAAAACTATCATAACATCTTAATTGATAATTCAGTATTCTTGATTTTAGACAAAACATACCATGTTTTGGTTGTGACTGCACATTTTCGGTTGTGACAGTAATGTTTTGGTAGCAACCACATCTCCTTACAGAATTTTAACTCGCATACTAACTGAAACGTAGTAAAATTTTGTTTATTTCCCCCAAATAAAGGATTATGTGTTCCCTTTTGTCACTACCGAAACAATTATGGCATGTTTCGGTCGTGACTGTTACGGTAGTGACAATTTTAGATGCTTTTTGGCACAGTTGTATGCACATAAAAACTCCATTTTATGGAATAACACCCCTAAAAAAAAAATGATGTCACAACCGAAACTTCACCGAATATTTCGGTCGGGACTGTTTCAGTAGTGATAATTTTAGATACTTTTGAACCTAGCTCAAAGATGCTAATCAGCACATGGTTAGCTAGCCGAGTTCTGAACAGTGGTACACAAAAACTAAATGTTATCGAATAACACCCCAAAAAAAGTGTGCTTAATTGCAGAAAAAAGGTGTTTGGAAGTGACATTCCTTAAAGTTACAGACTTTTGAACACATTTATCTCAAAATGATGGGACCTATCTATGTACTTAAAATCAGTCTCAGCCAATGGACTAAAACATACACTTTTTCCATTGTGACATTTTTATTTTTACATAAAGTTTCATAATTTACAAAGAAATTGAACTTAATTTTATTTATTTGTTTAAATATATCTTTTAAAAACAATATAAATTTCATAAGTTGAAATGTAAGGGTTAAGGTTCAGGACAGCTATATATAAAACAACTCTATGTTTGTGTACATAAAACAGATTTGAACCCAATTTTTTTTTTTTTGGTAAAAGGGAAAAAGTTGATCATTCTGATTTCAAAGTTAAGGATTCATTAGTTTGAATATACATTGAACCAAAAACTAGCATAACAACGTAGTTGATAATTCAGTATACTTGATTTTTGACAAAAGATTCCATGTTTCGATACTGACAGTAATGCTTTGGTAGCGACCACATCACATTACAGATTTTTAACTTGCATACTAAAACACTACTAAACATACTAAAATACTAAAAAAATCGCATAACTGTACTAATATTTTGTTTATTTCCCCCAAATATGAGGATTATGTGTTCCCTTTTGCCACTACCAAAACAACGATGACATCATTGTCATGATTACACAAATTTTCATAACTTACAAAGAAAATATAAAATAAATATTTTTTTAAACTTCACTTTTTAAAAGAATCAAAAAGATACTTTTAAAAACAACAGTGGAAAAAAATACAAAAATGATTTCAATATCATTTTCATAAGTTGAAAGTTAGGGGTTAGGGTTAGGGACAGCCCCCTCCCAATTGAAAGTACCCAATAAATGAGGATTTTATATATATTAAGCTTAATAATATTTTAAATATTATTGTAGGTTTCAATAGATAATAGAAGGATATTTGTAAACATCTAAGATTTGAATACTTAAATGCTTTTTAAATGTGTTTTTTGGTTGTGGGATAGCAGTTTGCACCAATTCTTGACCATTTATATACATATATAAAATAATAATAGAAAGGCCAAACTCGAACGCAGTTTGCAACTTGCTTTGCTCAACGATTTTCTGGTGATGCTTGTACTTAAATTTTGGTCTTAAGCGTAATATTGCATGAAGATCTTGAGGCGCGGCAAGAAAGTTTCCAGTGTCCCACTAAAAGTCCCCTGCTGATAAATAGGTTACTGTAGCTGAAAGAGATTGAAGGTTTCGCCTGACAGAAATAAGTCCTTATGCAAGCCATTTAGGACTGAGGCTGCTTTCCCATAGTGTGTTTGAGAAGAGCACAGGACACAGTTTATGGATTTAGAAAAATCCTAAATCTGTCATGGTGGGATGATATTGCTTCACCAGAGCTGAAATATCTGACATGCATTACTAAAATAAAATAAATAAATAAATACCTGCGGTTTGGATCAAGCCCAGCGCACTCCGAAGGAGATGTTGAATTATTGAGCAGCTGTGGAGGTTATTGGATGTAAACAGTGTTTGGCAGCTGAGCTGTAGCTGTCAGTTTAGCCGCTGGTTTCCTTCATTCAAACGCTGACATCTGGATTCTGTCCACACTCTTCAGGAATACAAACCTGCTAAAATACGTGAACAGCAACACGACATGCTTGACACGACATATATATATATACACTACCGGTCAAAAGTTTGGGATCAGTAAGACTTATTTGATCACAAATACAGAAAAAAACTGTAATCTTGCAAAATGTTATTACAATATAAAATCTATTTTAATATCCTTTAAAATATAATTTATTTCTGTGATGCAAAGCTGAATTTCCATCATCATTACTCCAGTATAAAGTGTCACATGATCTTCAGAAATCATTCTAATATGCTGATTTATTATTAGAATTATCAACAGTTGTGCTGACAAATATTTTTTGCAAAGTAAACTGCGATACTTTTTTCAGGATTCTTTGATGAATAAAAAGTTAAAAAGAACAGCATTTATTCAAAATATAAATCTTTTCTAGCAATATAAATCTTTGCTATCACTTCTTAACAATTTAACACATCCTTGCTGAATAAAAGTTTTAATTTCTTTCAAAAAAGAAAGAATAAAAATGTACTAACTCCAAAATTTTTGAATGGTAGTTTATATTATTAGAAAAGATTTCTATTTTAAATAAATGCTCTTCTTTTTAACTTTTTATTCATCAAAGAATCCTGAAAAAAGTATCACGGGTTCCAAAACAATATGAAGCAGCAACAGTTTCCAGCTCTGATTATAAATCAGCATATTATACTGATTTCTGAAGATCATGTGACACTGAAGACTGGAGTAATGATGCTGAAAAAAAAACGTTTAATGTATATTAAAATAGAAAAACATTATTTTACATCATAATAATATTTCACAATATTACATTTTTTCCTGTATTTTTGATCAAATAAATGCAGCCTTGATGAGCATAATTTGAAACTTCTGTAAAAAACATTAGAAATCGTTCTTATCCCAAACTTTTGACCGGTAGTGTATATATAAACAAAAATACTACAAATGACAACGAACGAACACAACGAACTTACTAAAACTTTAAATAAAATGAAAATTATGTAAAATATTAATAATCGTAAAACTAGAATCATATCTCAATAACACAAACACACCTACAGATTTAGTGCTGATCACAATTTATACTGAGAAATTAGACTGAAAAGCAATGAGTAATAAAATTTGTAGAATTTAGTGCCTTGGTGTTTTAGCAATTAGTGCTGGACATATTAATACACTGTATTTTTTACATTTGTAAATAACCCAATGATCATTGAAATACATTTGACAAGAAAATACTTTCAGTCTTTCCACTTCAAAATTTGAATGATTATTTCAGTAACACTTTATTTTGATAGTCTACTTTACAGTAGACATTCTACTAACAGTAAGTAACTTTGCAACTACATGTCAACAAGAATTGTTTTCTAAAAACAATTTTTTTGTCTTGTTTTCAGCCAAAATATCTAAAATCTTCTTAAATCAAGAAGGATTTTCTAGACAAGTACAAATTATTGTCTTGTTTTTAGAAAAAACAAGTCAAAATTAAGTGAGTTTTTGCTTTGAACAAGCAAAATAATCTGCCAATGGGGTAAGCAAAATAATCTTATTTCAAACAGAAAGAATGATTATTTTGCTAACCCCATTAGCAGATTATTTAGCTTGTTTCAGGCAAAAACTCACTTAATTTTGACATGTTTTTTTTCTGAAAACAAGAGAATAATTTTTACTTGTCTAGAAAATCCTTCTTGATTTAAGAAGATTTTAGATATTTTGGCTGAAAACAAGACAAAAAATCTAAGTAAGAAAAGCATTTTTTGCAGTGTAAAACATTTTATTCCTAAAAAACTTAATCTGTTTGCATCTGTATTTCAATTTCAATCCATACGTTTAAAGAGTTTTTTTTTTTACCTCCATTTCAGCGGCACTTACAAACGTTTTATTACAAACTTTTTATTCCTATCTGTATTCTGAAGGATTTAACTGAAGGGTTTGTTCATATATCATTTGCATGGTTTTATTTTTGCACTTTATAATATTTTTCTTATTTACTGTATGTAACATTCCTAAAAACTTTATCTATTTGTGACTGTGTATTTCACATACAATACAATTTTTTAAAGGCTATGAGTTTTTTCTCCACTTCAGTAACAGTTACATACACCAAAATTTACAGTTTTATTCCTATCTATATTCTGAAGGTTTTTACAGAAGGATTTGTTCATATATCATTTGCCTGGTTTTATTTTTACACTTTGTCTATTTGTGTATTTCAATTCCAATCCATATCTTTAAAAGCCGTTTTCTAAAAATGAGTTTGTTTCTCCACTTCAGCAGCACTTACAAAGACCAAAATTTACTGTTTTATTCTTATCTATATTCTGAAGGTTTTTATAGAGGGGTTTGTTCATAGCATTTGTCTGGTTTATATAACAGAACTAAAACTTTTTATTTGCGACTGTAGATTTCAATTCCATAATTTCAATTCCATATCTTTAAAAGTTTTCTTCTCCACTTCAGCAGCACTTACATACACCAAACTTTACAGTTTTATTCCGCTCTATATTCTGAAGATTTTTAGTGAGGGGTTTGTATATAACATTTGCCTGGTTTATGTAACATTATTAAAACTTTTTATTCCTAAAACATTATCTATTTGCGATTGTAGATTTCAATTCCTTTCCATATCTTTAAAAGTTTTCTCCACTTCAGCAGCACTAACATACACACACCAAACTTTACAGTTTTTTTCCTCTTTATATTCTGAAGATTTTTACTGAGGGGTTTGTTCATACATCATTCACAACGATTTATACAACATTGTATTCCTAAAAACATGATGAAAATTTACTTTTTTCTGTCTGATGATAGTATTTTATGATTTATGGAGTAACAAAAAGAGAAATCAAATGCCCCCTCTGTAAAAACCTTGAACTCTCATATGTCAACAAAATCAAACAAGAACCTGGCTTTTGAATGTACTGTGATGAATCAAATAGGCTACATATGTTGATATCTATTAGTTAACATTTTACTCTATTTACCTGTGGTGTCTTGGTTTATAATTTGTTGTAATACATATTGGGACCAAACAACACATTTCCTTAAGGAAATTACTTACAAATGTAGCCATGTTGAACCCTAATCTTGAGTTTATGAATTTGTGGAGATGTTCAGTGGAGGTCAAATTCATTTCTAGCTCAGAGTTGAAGTGTTCAATGGAGAATAATCCATTGCATTTGTCTTCCCTGTGATCTCCTCAGTTCAGAAAGTGTTTGGTTCAGCTCTTGAGCTGCAGTGACGTCACCGTCATCGAGGGGAACATCAACCAGACCACCGAGCGCGCAGGCATGACCAATGAGAGCAACACAGGAGAGATGTCCGCCATCGCTGGAACCGTCCCACCTAAAACAGAAGAGCATCCCAATGAACGCAGCTCCTGTGCCCAAATTCCCATTCCTGAGAACAAAGTATGTCCGATTTGAAGACATGCGCCAACACCTTTGTTTGTCACTCAATGCATATTATCTTTTGAATGCTGGCATCAAACTTTAGTCTAAAAATCATTGATCCAGCATTAAATTCTGCAGCTTGTGCGCTGAAAAAACACTGAAACATGCAGTGTTGGGGATGAAACTACTCTCTTAATTCACTACAAAAACAAGAAGGTGGTTAAAGAGCGATATCTTTCAAAATATAATTTGCATTTATTTGAAAGCTTTATTTAGCAACAATTTCACAAATATGGATGCAAAAAGTAAAAAAAGAGATTAATTTGCAATACAGGCCTTTATGTATAATGCATTATACAGGTATTCATATTGTATTGTAATGCATTAAATATTTTCATAATTGTAACCAAAGTTAAAAATGCATTATATTTGCATGATTGCTTGTTATAGCTGAAATTGGTTGTTTGTCATGTGTTTTAATGCATTACACTTTTTAAAGGTGTAACATTGAGTAGATATATATAACTGTTAGTATTATATTATTATATTATAGTATTATGTAAGTATTATAACTGTGGTTACAATTATTCATGATGTCATTACAAGTTGCATTAAAAAGCATAATTAATCCATTAAGATGCTTTTATAAAGCAAATATAAAAAATATATTTGTGACTTTTTATCTCACAATTTGGACTTTTCTTCTCAGAATTGCGAGTTTATGGCTCACAATATTGATTTTTCTCTCTCTCTGAATTCTGAATTTGCATTTTGCACTTTTTTTGTTTGCAAAATGCAATAAAAATATAAAAAAGTTAGTTGTGACATACTTTTATAATCCATTATATAAAGGCTTCAAATAATGTGTCACCACTAATACCATCCTGAAACTATCCTCATTTTTCTTTTATGCTAAAAATCATTAGGATATTAAGTAAAGATCATGTTCCGTGAAGATATTTTGTAAGTTTCCTACTGTAAATATATCAAAACTTAATTTTTGATTAGTAATATGCATTGCTAAGAACTTCATTTGGACAACTTTAAAGGCGATTTTCTCAATATTTTGATTTTTTTGCACCCTCAGATTCCAGATTTTAATTGATGTATAAATCTCAGTTTCAAAAAAATTGACCCTTATGGTTTTGTGGTCCAGGGTCACATATTAAACCATGTTATTTACGTGGAACGCCAAAGAACTGCAAAGAATTCAATGGAAGAATCATATGAACACAAATGTTTAAATGCAGTAAACCTATGTGGTCTAAAGTACTGCATTTTTTAACAGCTGAACTACTGGAAAATGCATTTATATTCAGTTACTCCCCAACACAGCATAAATGACTACTGACTGTTGAATGTTGATCATCAGTTACACTGAACTTTTAGGCTACTTCACTGCAACATTTGCACAATTATTAAAGAAATCAAACAGAATGCAAATCAGTCAGGCACTTAACACAAGATTACATGTGTATTTTCAAAATGAAGGGAATAAGTCAACATGCAAACAGACAAACAAGCCAAAATTACAAGTGCCCTTCAGTGTGGCAACCGCTGGCTGCCAAACTCAGAGATTCTGCCAACGGTTATGTAACGCTCTACGTTTGCAAGTACGTCCCCGACATCTTGAATCTCCTGCACTGTTATCTTTATCCTGAAAGTCACTGGCATATTTCACTGTATCTTATGCATTATATGTTTATTGTATGCTCTGATCTCTGCCAGAGAAACACACACACAAGCTCTGATGATGCAGCTTTCTCGACAACTGAATGCGTTTTTATTTTATTCCTTTATGAAAGGAAAATCAAAACTCAGATTTTTGAGTTCAAACAGATCATCTGCCAGAACACGGTTTCAGTTCAGCTGTTTGCACTTTTTTTAAAAATAAATTAACACTTATTTATCAAGGATGCATTAAATTGGTCAAAAGTGACAATAAAGGCATTTATAATGTCACAAAAGATTTCTATTTGAAATAAATGCTGTTCTTTTGAACTTTCTATTAATCTGTGAATCCTGAAAAATAAAATGCATCACAGTTTCCACAAGAATATTGGGCAGCACAACTGTTTTCAGCATTGATAATAATCAGAAATGTTTCTCGAGCAGCAAATCAGCATATTAGAATGATTTCTGAAGATCATGTGACACTGAAGACTGGAGTAATGATGCTGAAAATACAGCTGCGCATCATAGAAATAAATGACAGTTTAACAGATATTCACATAGAAAACAGCTGTTTTAAATTGAAATAATATTTAAAAATTTTTTACTGTATTTTTGACCAAATAACAGCAGCCTTGGTGAGCAGAAGAGACTTTTCAAAAACATTTAAAAAAAATCTTACTGACCCCAATCTTTTGAAAGTTTGATTTAAGGAAAATAATTTTGTCACTGCCAATTCATTTACATTTACATTTAGTCATTTAGCAGACGCTTTTATCCAAAGCGACTTACAAATGAGGACAACAGAAGCAATCAAAACTAACAAAAGAGCAACAATATGTAAGTGCAAATGACAAGTCTTGGTTTCACCATGATTGCCCTAGCAACCGCTTAGCAACACCCTAGCAACCACCCTGAGTACCCTAGCAACGGCCCTACCAACCATCCTGGGTACCCTAGCAACCGCCCTAGCAACCACTCAGAGTACTCTAGCAAATGCATAACAACACCCTAGCAACCACCCCGGGTACCTTAGCAACCACATAGCAACACTTTAGAAACCAGCCAGAACACCCTAGCAATGACATAGCAACCGCCCAGAACACCCTAACAACTGCCTAGCAGTACACTAGAAACCACTCATGCCAACCTGGCAACTGCATAGACAGTTTTAAATTCAGTTGTTTTCATGAGTGAACTGGACTGTACGTATAATGTATTTGTCACTCATTTAACTACTGCAGCATCGACTCTCCCGCTGACTGACGAACACACTAAACCCATTGAGAACTAGGACACTTGCACGCACCGTCGTCACACAGATATTGCTGAAACCATCACTCAGACGTCTAAATCTGGTGTCTACATCACAGAGATTGATTCTCTAAGGTTAGCGTGATGCATCAGTCCAACATCAAGAGGAGTTTCTTCACCAACTCAGTTCTGGCTTTGAATTTACATATAAACACAACTGTTTACATCGAGACAGTCTACAAATCCAATATTAGCACCTGCATAAGACAGAGCAATAACATTACATGTAGCATTAAATCTGGGCTTTACAGTAATTCAGATGATCATTGAAAGAAATAAAAGAGGCACCAAAAATGGAATTGCAAAAATAATGAGGTTTCCAAACATACGGATGCATGCAGAAGTCAGGCATTATTATGACACTTCTGCCTTATTTTCTTGAGGTCATCTTGACATGAGTGTTATCTTGAGAAGACAGAATGATAATACTGTGAGGTTTAATTGGGGTTGGTGTCGTGGATCAGATATAAGAGGGTCACTGAGGTTTATTGAGCCGCAGTCTTACACTCAAAGCACAACGGATGAACCGACTGTATTTTGTGTGTTATTTCTTCCAGATTCACTTCCAGAGTCTCTGTCAGCGATGCGTTTCTGTTTTCTGTCATGATGAACTCTCTCGAGTCGTGTTTAAGATTCACTGTTATATGTTCTGCTTGCATGTTGTGAATCAACAAATGTGTGTATTTCAGTAAACTGTTTTCCAGTGCACCCGCCGTCCATGTAAGATCTTTCTGTTGCATCAACATGAAATTAAAATCTTACTTTGTTAATTAATGTTTCTGATCTTGTGATTCAGTTTAAACCAAATGAATGCATTTTATGAGTTTGAGTTTTCAAACATGAATTAAATACCGCATTCTGTATCTGATACTGTAGGGTGGGATTTACACGAATGAAAGTTACATTTTCACCACAAAATAATTAAAAAAAAAAGGTAATTGTGACATTTCATTTACAGTTTAGACTTTTTTTCTCAGAATTGTGAGGTTACATCATACAATTCAGACTTTTCTTAGAATTGGAGTTTATATCTCAAATTACTGTTTTTTGTTTCTTTTTTTTCCCCGTAATGGAACAAATAAGGTAATTGCAAGTTTTTATCTAACATTATTGACTTTTCCCTCAGAATTTTACATCTTGCAATTCTGTTTAAAATAGATAAAAAGATAAGTGCAACTTTTTAATCTCACAATTTTGAGTGTATATCTCACAATTTTAATTTATAAACTCAAATGCGAGCTAAGATCTTCCAATTATGAGTTTCTATCTTGCACTTTAGATTTTTCTTCTCAGAATAGTGAGTTCACATCTTGCAATTTTCTTCCTATTTTCTCTGAATTTTGAGTTTATGTCTCGCAGTTTTGGCTTTATTTTAATACATCTTGGAATTCTAAGTTTACATTTTGCAATTGTTTTTTTTTATAAAAATATAAAATATAAAAAATAATAATACAAATCTAAAAAAAAAGTAATTGTGACATTTTAGCTCACAATTCTGACTTCTTTTCTCCCAATTTCAAGCTGACTGTTTTCATCAAATTCTTTTCCTTGGAATTCTAACTTTATATTTTGCAGTGCTTTTTTTTAATAAAAAAGGTAATTGCTTTTTTTTTTTTTCTTTTTTATCAGAATTACATCTAACAATTCTGTTTAAAAAATTTAATGACATTACTTGCAACTTTTTAATCTCACAATTTGGACTTTTTTTCTTGGAATTGCAAGTTTACATCTCACAATTTGAAGTTATAAACTCTCAACTGTGAGTTAACATACAATTCTGACCATTTCTTGCAATTGTTTTTCTCAGAATTGAGAGATTTAAACTCAGAACTGAGAGAGAAAAAAAATCAACTCTGAGATAAAAGTAGCTTTTTAATTTTTTTCCATGGTAGAAATAAGCTTCCGTCCTGTATATATGTGAAGTGATCAGCTGAGGTAACTCTCAAGGGCTGATGTGAGTCTGTATCTGCATCATGATGGCAGAATCAGCGGCTCTGTTCTCTTGGCTGTGACTCTTCCTCCAGACCACACTGAATAAAACACACTCACCCGCCGGGACGATGATAAATGACACCAGCAGCCAATTCCAGACACTCCACCGTCTCTCAGACCTGAATAAGGAGAGAACCTGAGTGAGATGATAGTTGCAGACGGTGATTAATTCAAAGTGTAATTTACATGTTTATATAGAGTGCAGCACTTACAGAACTCATTTTGATTTATCAGGCTGAGGAAACAGAAACGCACACCTTCAGGATGATTAATTGGCCGCTGGAGTGCTTACAGTTATGTTCAGTCAGAGAGAGAGACAGGGTTCAAAGCACTTGCTTCAGTGTTTCTGATGCTCTCAGGTCTGTTTCTGGGCAGCAGGAAAAATTTAAGTTACATGCAATTAATAAAATGCAAAAACCTTATACTCATGCATATATAAATGATAGTAAAAGTCTTATTTAATTTTGCATGTAACAAATAATATTATATGCATACAGTAAAATGCTAAACCCTTTATACTCGTGCATATTTATAATATAATGACTTCTCAACTTTTGCATGTAACAAATAATGTAACATGCAAATATTAAAATGCAAAAACTTTATACTCATGCATATTTACAATATACTGTAAAAACGTATCAACTTTTGCATGTAACAAATAATGTTATACGCAAATATTCAAATAAAAAAACCTTATACTCATGCATACATACGGAAGTCTAATTCAAGCTTTGCAAATAATGTAACATGCAAATAATAAAACAAAAAATTGTTAAACTTATCAAAGACTTGTCAACTTTTGCATGTAACAAATATTGTTATATGCAAAAATAAAATGCAAAAACCTTATACTCACGCGCATATATAAGATAGTCTTATTCAAATTTTGTATGTAACAAATAACGTTACATGCAAATAATAAAATGAAAAACCATTTTTACTTGAGCATATTTAAACATAAAGATCAACTTTTGCATGTAACTAATAATGTAAAGCGCAAAAAAATAAAACACAAAAACTTTTTTACTCATGTATTTACAATGCAGACTTCTCTATTTTTGCATGTACATGCAAATCATAAAATGAAAAACCCTTTACACTCGTGCATATTTCCGATATAAATACTTCTCAACTTTTACATGTAACAAATAATGTAACATGCAAAACCCTTTACACGGATCTACAATTTAAAGACTTGTCAACTTTTGCATGTAACATATATTACATACTAATAATAACATCCAGAATATTTAATACTCATGCATATTTACAGTATATAGTCTTGTCAACTTTTGCATGTAACATATGTAAAAACATTGTAAAAATGCATCAACTTTTCATGTAACAAATAATGTAATTATGTGCAAATAATAAAATGCAAAAACCTTTAGACTGATGCATATTTACAAAAACTCTTGCGGTATCTGTTGTTGCTGATGACAGGTTCACGTGTGATTTAGCAGAAGCTTGTCAAATCAGACGGATGAAACACGAACAGGTTGTGTGATGCCCTCATCCTCAAAAAAACATCAACAACACTACAGTTACATTAAATACAGCTCCACTGACAGCACTGATAAACCTGCTTGTGTTCGGTGATGCTGTAATTGAAACATTGAAATTCATGAGACATTTACAAACCAAAGCCATCAAATTGTCATCTTAATATTTGTGCATGTTGTTCACATTATTTGTAAATGACAAAGTTTGATTTGCATGACATTTAGTCTGATAAATGGAAATAAATACACACACACACACACACACACACATATATAGCTTTGTATATATATATTTTTTCTGTTCACATTTTGAATTTTTGTAAAAAAAAGTTTAAATAATTTTTTTTGACATTTTTGTAGTATTTATTCAATTCATATAATTGTAATTTATAATTTTTGTTAGTTTTTATTTATTATTTTATTTCTATATAATATACATTGTTTTTTACTTCATTATATTTAATTTACATTATTGTTATAGTTTTATTATATCTTTTTGGCAATATTTTACATTTTTTATAATATATATATATATATATATATTTTTTTTTTGTTTGTTTTAACTATTGTAAAGTTATATTTTCAGCTAACTGAAAAGAGAAATGCCTTGAAATAAATAAATAAATGAATATTCTAGTAAAATATGTTATGGTTTGTATACCAACATTTTTTTATTTTCTCAATTTAGTTGAACTTTATGTCCTAAAATAAGTAAAAAAAAATTAAAATAAAATAAAAACCGGCCAATCTACAAACATCAAAAAAAGAATTTTTTTTTTTTTTTCTAAATTACTAAAACTACAACTAAATTTAAAATGGAAAATATATTAAAAAAATTCAAACACTGCTAAAAACGATAATATCTCAATTATAGTAAAATAACTGAAGACTAGTGTTCTTTTGAAACGCATCAGTTGATTATCATTGTGGCCTAATAAAGCTTTTCTGATTCTGATAGCATCACAAAAATGATGGCGGATGTTGTCAGTGTGACTCTGAAAGTGTCTCTGTTGTTGTTGGTCTTGTTAATAATAAAAATAAATAAATATGGAGCTGTACATCAGCGGCCTCATGAATCACAGAGATGAAGAGCACATCATCATCATTATCCAGCACTGTTAACACTGTTAATGTAAACAAAAAAAAAATGTATTTAACAACTGTAATTAGACTGTGTATTTCCTGTGAGTTTCTGTTACTTTAAATTCAAAGTGGTCAGACAGACAGTTAACAAATCAGATCTTTGTGATGTACTCATATACTGCTATATACAAAATAAATAATAAAAAAAGAAAAAGAAGTAAATACTTGAATAAATAAATATATATTGGAATATTCAAATTAAAAAAATTCAAATTTGTTGCCATGCCTGGTACAGTATTGCCAAAGCAAAGCAAATGAAATAAATAAAATAACATTACATTACATTACATTACATTAAAATAAAATAAAATAAAATAAAATAAAATAAAATAAAATAAAATAAAATAACATTACATTACAATAAAATTACATTACATTACAATACAATAAAATAACATGACATTACAATAAAATAAAATAAAATAAAATAACATTACAATAAAATTACATTACATTACATTACATTACAATAAAATAAAATAAAATAACATTACATTACAATAACATTACATTACATTACAATAAAATAAAATAAAATAAAATAAAATAAAATAACATTACATTTATTACAATAAAATAAAATAACATTACAATAAAATTACATTACATTACAATACAATACAATAAAATAACATTACATTACAATAAAATAAAATAACATTACATTACATTACATTACAATACAATACAATACAATAACATTACATTACATTACAATAAAATTTAAATAGAATAGAATTGAATTTAAATGAAATTAAATGAAATTTAAAATTAAATTAAATAAAAACACATACTTTTGTTCTCAAATCAGCTCCTCTGACGTGCTGAAATACATCCATTCAGGCAAAAGAAACATTATTCTAAAGGCAGCAGAAGTTCTGCACCAGTAAACATAAAGTGAGCAGGTCGCTAAGCACTGAATTGAGCTGTAGTTTCAGGCTGTTCTTGTCTTTTAATTTGCTCTGTTTGTTGCAAATTACAAAAGTTTCACGCTTGATTAAAGCCACTAAAGCGGCAGAATCACTGCTGTTCAATTACATCAACAGCAGCTCAAACTAAAGCGCTACATTTCACACCACAGTCATTATATTTGAATGCTGGGCATAAAATTAGTTCCCTTTCATGGGAACTTCGAACTGCGTCCTCTAGGGGTCGCTATGGGGGACGCCTCGTCGTGACCCGTGTCTGAAGCATACATTGAAAAAACACCAACTACTCAGGGAACCATGGTTACATATGTAACCTGAGACGTTTCACTGTAATGGCATCAGCCACAATTGGGCTTGTTTATTTCTGGACTTCCATTACTGTTATTCTCAAACTAGAATAATCTGTCATCATATATCAGATCTTTCACTGCAATCTCATTTTAAGACTCTGGTTTGTAGCTGTAATGAATCTCCTCAGTGTTGTTGTGTCAGACTGATGCTGGCTGTTGTTTTAACTGTAAATCTTTTGTATTCTATATAAATAAACTCTGACTGATTTGCATTATCAGCACTGTGCATAACTCATTATTACACTAGTACATAGAACTGTTTACAGCATCTGGTTGCAGGTGTCTGTAAATCCAGTTTCTCTAAAAAAAAATCCTGTTTTGATGCTTGAACCTGCTGATAAATAAATAAATAAATACATGCATAAATTCATACATGTATGTATGTTTGTATGTATAGATTCATTTAATTATTTCCTACCCCAGTTAAAAAAACAAACAAAAAAAGCGCTTCCAAAAATATTGAAGTGTATTTAACAACTCTATTTATTTACATGGTGTACAGTAATCAATTTCACACAATAAATATTAAATGATTCATGTTTCACTCTTTGTTCTGAGTACTCTAATTTTAAAAACGATTCCAGTTGCTTACCGATTTTTTCAGGCAGTGTAAGTATATAAGTGGTCTTAAACAACATACTAAACAAAAATATTGAACAAAAAAATCCGTTTTTTTTTTTTTGCTTGCTGTTCCAAAAACAATCAACATTTCTTACTTTCTTACTCCAAAAAGGTAATAATAATAAAAAAAAATAATAATAAAATAAAAAAATAAAATAAAATAAAAATAAAAATTAAATAATAAAATTAAATGAAATGGATTTTCATTCTTTAAGATTGAAAATCTTTGTGAAATATTAAAATCAATAAATAAAAGTCAGCAACAATAAAGGTGGCAATAAATCAACAGGTTTTTTTGTCAGCAACCTGAACAAAACACAAGCGCTCGCTGCTGTGATCAAACTCCTGCCCTGAAGCCTCAGTGACTCTGAGAGACTCGCTAATGAAGGAGTTTACAGACTCACAGTGAATTAAACACATGATTCGACTGCAGCGAGCGAGACAGAATCCAGGCTGATGATATGGAAACTAAACACTCTCAAACTAACAAGTGGCAGGAATCGCCACAGTCCAGTAAAACACATGTGCTTATATTTTATGGATGAGCTGAACTGTATGCATCCTTCAGGATCAGGAGCGTGAGCTCATGTGAGCCTGAAGACCAGAGATGCAAAGCATGAATTAAACATGAAATAAATCTTGTGTTCTCACATTACTGAAGCCGAACAGAGAGGAAACCTGACTGATAACTAGCTGATAACTAGCTGATAACCGTGTGCTGATTTCTGTCAGTTCATCACTTTCTACAAAGCAGAAAAACTCTCTTAAGCTCTTTTGGATATTGTTATTATAATTGTTGTGATTTATGGATTAGATGATTGGATAGGAAACAATAAGCTGCTGTGTGCTGAGATAATAAGAAATAGTTCTATTCCCTTTAGGGAAATATTGTTAAGAAGACTGATTTATTGATTGATTGATTCATTAATTCATTTATTTATTACACTGAATTTCAGCATAAAATAATTTTATTTAGTTTAATTTCATTTTACTTTATTTTATTTGACTTAGATTTATTTCATATTAGATTTTATTTTTATTTTATATGCAATTGAATTTCTGTATAACATTTTTATTTAATTTTATTTAATTTTACTTATTTTACTTAGTTTTATTTCATTGTATATTTTATTTTATTTTTGTACACCACTGCATTTTAGTATAAAATTATTTTATTTTACTTAGTTTAACTTTATTTCATATATATTAAAAAAAACAATTATACCACTGAATTTCATTAAACCTTTTGATATTTATTAGTTATTTCATTTTACATTCTATTTTTTATTTTATATAAAACTGAATTTCAGTATAAAAATATTTTGTTTTAGTTTTTTTACATAGTTTTATTTCATTTTATATTTTATTTTTTTATTTTTATTTTATATGCAAACGAATTTCAGTATAAACATTTTATTTAACTATTTAATTTTACTTATTTGACTTAGTTTTATTTCATATTATATTTAATTTTTATTTTATATGCAATTGAATTTCTGTATAACATTTTTATTTAATTTTATTTAATTTTACTTATTTTACTTAGTTTTATTTCATTGTATATTTTATTTTATTTTTGTACACCACTGCATTTTAGTATAAAATTATTTTATTTTACTTAGTTTAACTTTATTTCATATATATTAAAAAAAACAATTATACCACTGAATTTCATTAAACCTTTTGATATTTATTAGTTATTTCATTTTACATTCTATTTTTTATTTTATATAAAACTGAATTTCAGTATAAAAATATTTTGTTTTAGTTTTTTTACATAGTTTTATTTCATTTTATATTTTATTTATTTATGTTATTTTTGTATACCCATGAATTTCAGTATTTTTTTTTTACTTTATTTTATTTGACTTCGTTTTACCTTATTTCAGTAATATTTTATTTTTGTACACCACTGCATTTTAGTATAAAATTATTTTATTTCAATTAGTTTAACTTTATTTCATATATATATTAAATTTAATTTATTTTTTATACCACTGAATTTCATTAAACCTTTTGATATGTATTAGTTTATTATATTTATTAGTTATTTAATTTTACATTCTATTTTTTATGTTATATACAACTGAATCAGTATATATCAGTATTTTTCAGTATAAAAATATTTTTAGTTTTATTTCATTTTTTTTATACCCATGAATGTCAGTATATTTTATTTTACTTAGTTTTACCTTATTTCATTTATATTTATATTTTATTTTTGTACTGCTTCCCTACAAATCCATTCACAGATGCTCACAGGAGACAAACTCGAGATATCTGAAAAATAATTTTATATTTAATGTTCCTTTATTTTATTTTCCTTAGTTTTATTTAATTTTATATTTAATTTTTTGTTTTTATATACCCCTGAATTTCAGCACAATTTTTTTAAATTTTATTTTACTTAGTTTTATTACATTTTATATTTTAATTTAGATTTTTAATTTTGCACACCACTAAATTTTGATATGAAATTTGATTTAATTTAATTTTACTTATATATTTATTTTATTGTGTTCAAAAGTTTGGGGTCAGTGAGAATTCTTAATGTTTTTTTTAACCCGTTTAATCCCATTTTATTCCGACATGAAAATATCCAAATCATGTGTCATTAGTAACCCTTTGAAATAATAATCAAAGGTAATACAACCATCAAAGTATTTCAAAATTGTTACTTTATTGTAACATACTGTATATCACCAAATTTTTATATTAGTGCTACCAGTATTATAACACCAATATTGTAAATGATTTGTAACATTTGAACTTTTAATTTAGTGCAATATTTTGTCATTGCAACATTTTACTGCAGCCTTCGCTAACAACTGCTGAATATAGCCATAGATGCTGGAATGGTGTTAAGAAGTAAACAAACAAACAAACAAACAAACAAACACTAACAACCGCAAATGGATTCATACATATACCTAAATTGACTGTTATCCCACCGGTCACAATTGTGACCATCAACATGTTTACTCATTTTTTGACCACACTCAACAAAACTAAATAATTGTGAATGTGGACCAAAAACCTGTCACATCTTTATGTTAACACACTTTACTAGCCTTTTGTTTTGGAGCTTTGATGCAGTCATCATCATCTTCTCAAGGTGCAAACAGGAACTGCTCTGGTCATGTGACAATCTGCACTAACCATGTGACACTGCAGAGATTTCATTGAGACCCGTTATTTTTTCCATATTTGCATATTTAAAACATCAGTCAGTAAGGTTTTAGAGCTTTATAAATGAAAACCTTTTTTACGGTCACTGTTGTGGGATTAAATGGGTTAATGTCTCTTCTTACAGGAACACGGCTGTAAAATAATACACACAAAAATATAGTGAAAACAGTAATATTGTGAACTATCGTTACAATATAAAATCAATGTTTTCTTTTTGAAGACTCACGCTCGTCTCCATCAGGAGCGGTTTGTGTAGTGGACGTCGGAGGATTATGAGGAAAGTGAATCGTCAGACGAGGCTGTGTGTTTGATTTAATGAGGTACAGCAGAGGATTAAAGAGATGTGTGTGTTTTAGATCCGTCTGCATGAATCAACACGCTCCAGTTTGGGAAATAAGAGTCACTGTAAAGTCTGAGAGAGAGTCTGTGTGTGGGACGGAATCACACTGTGTGTGTGTATGTGTGTGTGTGTGTGTGTG
>NW_015540926.1:272447-277091 GCF_001515605.1 Sinocyclocheilus anshuiensis
TGTGTGAGTGAGTGAGTGTGTGTGTGAGTGTGTGCGCATATGTGAGTGTGTGTGCTTGTGCGCGTGTGTGTGCGCATATGTGTGAGTGAGTGAGTGTGTGTGTGAGTGTGTGTGTGTGAGTGAGTGAGTGTGTGTGTGAGTGTGTGTGTGTGAGTGAGTGAGTGTGTGTGTGAGTGTGTGTGTGTGAGTGAGTGAGTGTGTGTGTGAGTGTGTGTGTGTGAGTGAGTGAGTGTGTGTGTGAGTGTGTGTGTGTGAGTGAGTGAGTGTGTGTGTGAGTGTGTGTGTGTGAGTGAGTGAGTGTGTGTGTGAGTGTGTGTGTGTGAGTGAGTGAGTGTGTGTGTGAGTGTGTGTGTGTGAGTGAGTGAGTGTGTGTGTGAGTGTGTGTGTGTGAGTGAGTGAGTGTGTGTGTGAGTGTGTGTGTGTGAGTGAGTGAGTGTGTGTGTGAGTGTGTGTGTGTGTGTGTGCGCATATGTGTGAGTGAGTGAGTGTGTGTGTGAGTGTGTGCGCATATGTGAGTGTGTGTGCTCATGTGCGTGTGTGTGTGTGTGTGTGTGTGTGTGTGTGTGTGCCATCTGGGAGCTCAGTCAGAAAAGTGGTTCATAAATGCTTTTTTACTGATGTGTTTCTCCCACAGCACTCTTACTCTGCATAACCGTCTGATAGAGGAGCCTCGTCTGCTCCTCCAGATCTCCAGCAAACCCCACACACACCAGCGCCGCCTGGAGACTACAGCACGAGGAATAGAGCCATTACTGCTTAATGAATAATGAGAACGAGATGAAAAATACCATTTATGTTTATGTATATAGCAGTTTATACAATACAGATTGTTTCAAAGCAGCTTCACAGAAATACACAGGAAAATAGCACCGTTAATGTTGTGAAATGCAATGAAAAGACTTCAGTTTCAGCTATAAAGTGGCAGTACAGAAGACAATAGAGTCATTATTCAGATCAATTCAGTTCAATGTTGATTCAATTCAGTTCAATAACAGTTTCTCTTACACAATGAATCAGTTGTGAAATGATCTCAAAAGCAGCTCTACAGAAGACAATACAGCCATTAGTTCTATTTCAGCTCAATTTCAGTTCAAGTTTTGCTCTCATCTGCCATCAAAGCAATACTTTTAAAAGAGGTGTGACTCCATATTTAACTGTAGTGTGAACTTTATGTTTATTAGGGCTGCAAAATTTGGGGAAAACAAATTAAACATTTTCTGCTAAAAATGTATTCAACTAATTTAAAATGTAATAAATTAATAATCAATCATAAATCAAAATATAAAAATGATTTGTAATATTTCACACAAAAATATTATTTAGGAAAAATATGAATATAAATATAACATAATATAATCAATATAATAATTATTTTATTTATCATTGTAACTGTAAAATTGCAATACTAATAATTATGGCTGTATTAATTTCTTAATTTTCAAATGTTAAACCATTAATTTCTTATTGCATTATTAATTTTATAATTTTTAATTGAACTGAACTGAATTTTATTTTATTTTATTTTATTTTATTTTATTTTATTTTATTTTATTTTATTTTATTTTATTTTATTTTATTTTATTTTATTTTATTTTATTTTATTTTATTTTATTTTATTTTATTTTATTTTATTTTATTTTATTTTATTTTATTTTATTTTATTTTATTTTATTTTATTTTATTTTATTTTATTTTATTTTATTTTATTTTATTTTATTAAAACCACAAAGTTAAAGTTTATTTTTTGTTGATAAGCGCTTAACACATTTGGGACGTTAATTGGCACATAAAACACAGAGCATTTATTTATTTAATTAAATTGTCTTTGCAATTTAATTTGCACTTTCAGTTTTATTTCATTTAATCGGGCACTGCTAGTCTATATGAAGACAGACCTGCTACAGACGCCTCATCTTTTAAACTACTTTCACGAAGGTCCATAAAGAAGGTCCCTCTGGACTACACCTGATCCATAGTCACCATCTTTAACCTCACCGCTGGCTTTGTTCAGTCGCTCTCTGCAGCATCGCTTGACAACGTTTGCCTTGAAGCATCAAGCGAAGCCTTCAGCACATCTGCGTTCCTCTGAGCCGCGTGTTTCGTCCTCCAGTGACTCACAATCATGGCAAACACTCGCTTAAAATTCACCGGCCCGCAGCGCTCATGCAGGACTATCAGATGCTATCTGACTTTCAGGAAAAGAAACCGATGCGTCCCACAGTCTCTGGAGAAGCTGCTCTGGTGCAATTAGCTGCTCCTCGGCCAGCGCCGCGTCATCAGTGTGTCAAAACTGATCTATCATCAGCTCTCGACCTGAATGACACCCAACAGACCAGCAGCTCACCTTCAAACATCCTCCTGCCAGAAACAAACACAGCGCTGATGCCATTACAAACATCATGTGCTGATCATCTTCTCAACAGATTCACTCTATAAAGCTACTGCATCTCATCAAAACTTTGCAGTTAAACCTGTTTCACACTCAAACTCCTCCATTAGTGTAAACGTCCAGCTTCAGCTGCTGCTTCTCGTGTCAAATCTTGACTGGTTTTGATCAAGTAAATGTCAGAATAACTGCAGTAATATCTCCAGATGAACTCTTACTGGACTGAAGCAGCTCAGCTTTACTTGATTCTCCATCAATCATGTTTTAGAGTCTCAAATCTGATCCTCAGGATCTTTTGAGGAGCGTTTGTTTCCAGAAGCTTTACTTTCACTGTTCCTCAGCGGAGGAATGATCTTCACAAGCCTCCAGAACATCTCACATCTTCTGAGGAGCCTTTATTTCTTCAGCTCTCAATCACTGCATTATATGTTTGGAGCATTTCAATCTCATCTCACTGAGACAGATTACTGGAGATATAGAGCGACGACTGATATTTAGATCATTTTATGTCAGCATCTGCTCTACTGTTATAAAGATTGATTTACATTACAAGCAGCAGAATTTCAGCATAGAATTATCAGCATCAGTCTGAGCCTCTGACTAAAGTTGAGTTTTTTAAAAGCCTGATACTCCTTCAACAAACACACATATGCAAACCTTTCTAACTATTATTTCATGTCAGACTATACAGGGTTAAGGAGGAAACTTTAGGAAGAGCATCAGCGGTGAAAGTCGTCCAGGAGTCAGAAAGCAGAACAGAAACGGTTTTAAAATACTGGCACCTTTGCATTCTATTAAATAATGCAGCATTTCTTCCAGAACACTGTTGAAGTTACAGTATAACATCGATTCTCATGTGGGTCACTGTACAGCTGTCACTAACTTCCAGAAAGTCCAAGTGCAATGCACACAAGTCCTCTAGAATATGTTTTAGGACATATTTTCACTGTAACTTGGAGTAGCAGAAATGGTCTAACAATTCAAATCTCAATTATTGTATTTCTTCAAGTCTCTAATGTAACATGAAATGTGCATGTCACTAATCTGCTATATGTAAATAAGTAGAGAAATCCGTACAATTATAAAAGCTGGAGAAGAGGCTTAAAAAGATCAGTTATTCGTTATTAAATAAATACTGGTAACACTTTAGAATCAGGTGCTTCAATGCATTTAGTTAATGCATTGACTAACAATGAGCAATCTGTTTGTTACAATATATTTAATAATCTTTGTTAACATTAATAAATGCAACCGTTAGTTCATGTTAGGTCAGGTGCATTTAACTTTAACTAAGATTAAGTAAAAAGTCAAATTAAAAACAATGTCAGTGGTGCTGCTGCAATGTAAAAACACATTAATGAAAAACTTTTCCTTATAGGATAATCGACATACATAATGAATGCATTTTTTGTGAAAATGTGTGAAAAACATCACAGTGTTTGAAAATCAAACGAGACATTTTGGTAAATGTCTCACATCTGAAGCTTCACCATGGAAAGACTAAAATTTTACTTCTGTGGCTCATTTTCCGTTTGACAGCAGATCTTTGGTCATTTTATCAAATCATGGTTAGTTAATTAATTTATGATGCTTTTATGGTGCTGTTTTGGACCTCAACAATGCAGTCAGCAACACAAAAACGCAGTAATGGTTTAAATTGATGCATTATTTCATTAAATAAAATGACAAAACATGTTTTTGTAAAATGTCAATCATCAGTGAAACTCAAGAACAAGTTGAGCAACTAAAAAAAAATGCACTAAAGATGTTTTCATTTCAACATCCTTGGAGAAATGCTGCATTATATGAAGAAAAAAAAAGTGTGCCAACAGTTTTTTTGCACTGTTCTATTAGATTCCGTGGTTTATTACCACGATAGACAGTGTTTTCATGTAATCTTCTTCAGTTGGTTGTATAAATACAAATATTTTATAAACACGTCCCATATGCAGGTCTCAGTTGTCTGTAATAAAAGCTGAATTTGCATAACTCTCCATAAGCAACTTGTGGTCTAGACAGCAAACATATTTTTTCCTCAGTGGAGCAAAACTGATCCCCAGCAAAACCCAGGACAAACACTGAGCCAGAGCATCCAATGCAGCAGAGAAACACAATGAAAACAATGATGCAACCGCCTGCTAACACCAACAATACATCCGTATCGCTCACAAACAGCATGTTTACATACAGTATGCTTTCCAACGACTGTCACATCAGGTGGAGGATTTGCTGTGTGTGTGTTTGTGTGTGTGTGTGTG
>NW_015540926.1:277101-284206 GCF_001515605.1 Sinocyclocheilus anshuiensis
TGTACAGTATAAAAACCATTACACCTATGGAATGTCCCCATAAAACATGGAAACACAACATTAGTGTGTGTGTGTGTGAGCGTGTGTGTGTGTGAGAGAGTGTGAGTGCGTGAGTGTGCGTGTGTGAGTGTGTGTGTGTGTGTGTGTGTGTGTGTGAGTGTGAGTGTGCATGTGCGTGTGCGAGTGTGTGAGTGTGTGTGTGTGTGTGTGTACCTCCTCTCTCAGTCACTGACATCCATCCGTCTGAGTTTATTTCTCTCCTGTAGGGATCACTGGCGTTTCTCACCGTGACCCAGTTCTCTCAGTAACTCCTGCATGTCTCTGACCGCCGTCACCCAGCCTCTTCCCTCAGAGACAGACCAAAAGATGAACAAAACACAGAAAGTAGGATGCAGGAACGTAACTGGACTATTAACAGAGGCAAGCAGAAAAAATAAAAAATAAATGAGGGCTCAATCCAAATAATGTTCTGGGTTCAGTATTTATGCATTTGACAGATGCTTTTATACAAAGTGACTTACATTGCTGCATTAAAGGAACACATCTGATCAGTTCATGCATTCACTGGAAATCAAACTCATGATAGTGTTATTTCAGTATAGTTTCATATTTTGAATTAGATTTTATTTTTTTGTTGTGTTTTCATTTAAATGTAAAGGTTCAGTAATTTTGTTGTGTTTTTGTCATTTTCATTAGCTTCTGTATGTATTCTATTCTATTCTTTTGTTTTTATTCATTTTTATAGTTTTATTATTTTAAGGTTTATTAAGTTTCATAGTTTTAGTTTATTTAGTCTTGGTCATTTTAGTATTTCAAGCTTAAGTTTTTTGTATATTTTATTTTATTTCAGTTCTTTTCTTTTTAAAATTCAAATAATTAAAAAATATTTTTGACTCGTCTATCAAAAAAAAAAAAAAAAACCCCAGAAATAAACAGTATTCCAGTAGGTAAAAAAAAGCAGAAGATTGCACACAAATTATTTATTAAAATACTTTAAAAAGTGTCTAAATCTACATTTTGGTGTCTAAAATATCATTAATATTCAGTAATATCGATTCAGCTGCACTGACACTATCAAATGTGAACAAAACGTGAACTAAACTGAGCTGGATTGGATAAATAACACTAACTTTAGTGTCATTAACCTGCATCGAGTTGAATAATGACACTGTAGAGCTGCTTAGCTGAAACTGAAGTTGTATCATAATAGATGTATTTTACAGTTGCACTGGTCTGACATTAACACTTATGAAGTGACTATGATTTGTGCTGAAATGAGCTGCTGTAGTAATTGAGAGGACGCTACAGATGCTGTAGAAGGCGTTTAACTCGGACTGAAATCTTCAAAGGCGCTCAGCTCAGATTTATTTTTCCTCTTCACACTGGAGAAAACAGCAGAAGGTTCTGGATGGTGACACGCAGAATAAGAGCTTTAAATATTAATGTGACACACAGAACACTTGTACCATGGTACTGTTATGTTTTTGGACACATATCATGAGAGCAGCATGTGAGAACTACCTCATATTGTTAACTGGATCAAATGAGGTCATTACAGTAACGAGCTTCAGTTCAGCTCAAGTGCCTTCATTATTTTACCTTAATAACAATTTCAATCAGTCATTTTTAATGGCAGTTATAATTAATTCCAAATATAAGAGCTTTGAGTCTTTTTGTTCTCTTATTCTCTTCAGTTCTCTGGCTCCTGATTGGCTGATTAGTCTGACGCAATGCTGGAAGAGATGATTCATGTGGAGGATGTCGAGTGGTTCCCGCCTGCTCCAGTTTCCAGAACTGATCTTCAGTGATCAGACGCACCATTTAAATCTGACGGAGCACAAAACAGCTGAACAAAATCCCACAGACATGCATCACACTAGACTACTGAAACTACACAGCAACAGCAAACAACACCCTAGCAACAACACAGCAACCACACAAAACATCCTAGCAACATCCTAATGACACAGAACATCACAGTAACACCCTAGCCACACAGAAGACCCTAGAATCACCCTAGCGACCACACAATACACCCTAGCAACACTCTAACAACCACACAGAACACCCTAGCAACCACATAAAACACCCTAGCAACACTAACAACCACAAATAACACCCAAACAACCACATAAAACACCCTAGCAACACTAACAACCACAAATAACACCCAAACAACCACATAAAACACCCTAGCAACACTAACAACCACAAATAACACCCAAACAACCACATAAAACACCCTAGCAACACTAACAACCACAAATAACACCCAAACAACCACATAAAACACCCTAGCAACACTAACAACCACAAATAACACCCAAGCAACACCCTAGTGACCACACAAAACACCCTAGCAACACTCTAGCAACCACAATGAACACCATAGCAACACCCTAGCCATGCAGAACACCCTAGCAACACTCTATTGACCACACAAAACACCCTAGCTACACTCTAATAGCCACAAAGAACACCATAGCAACACCCTAGCCATACAGAACACCCTAGTAATCACACAAAACACCCTAGCAACCACACAAAACACCCTAGCAACACTCTAGCAACCACAGAGAACACCCAAGCAACCACATAAAACACCCAAGCAACACTCATAACAACCACAAAGAACACTCAAACAACACACCAGTCACACAGAACACCCTAGCAACACCCTAGTGACCACACAAAACACCCTAGCAACACTCTAGCAACCACAATGAACACGATAGCAACACCCTAGCCATGCAGAACACCCTAGCAACACTTTATTGACCACACAAAACACCCTAGCTACACTATAATAGCCACAAAGAACACCATAGCAACACCCTAGCCATACAGCACACCCTAGTAATCACACAAAACACCCTAGCAACCACACAAAACACCCTAGCAACACTCTAACAACCACAGAGAACACCCAAGCAACCACATAAAACACCCAAGCAACACTCTTAACAACCACAAAGAACACTCAAACAACACACTAGTCACACAGAACACCCTAGCAACACCTTAATGAACAAACAAAACACCATAGCAACACTCTAGCAACCACAAAAAAACACCCAGTCACACAGAACACCCTAGCAACACTCTAACAACGGCAAAGAACACCCTAGCAACATCCTAACAACCACAAAGAACACCCTAGTAACACGCTATTGGTGGCCAACCAGACCATTTCTTTACTATGATCAAACCTCAGAAATAATTTCTCCCACAACGTTTTATTTATCAAAAGAAGAAAAAGTAAATGGAAGGGAGCATCACTTTGCAAATCGCAAAAACTAAACGATTGTTATCATCATACAGTAATCACTGAAGATGTTG
Source organism: Sinocyclocheilus anshuiensis (assembly GCF_001515605.1). Taxonomy (NCBI): domain Eukaryota; kingdom Metazoa; phylum Chordata; class Actinopteri; order Cypriniformes; family Cyprinidae; genus Sinocyclocheilus; species Sinocyclocheilus anshuiensis. Next base: position 280,441 of record NW_015540926.1, read on the forward strand.
CATCGCCACACCTTTATAGCACAGACAGCATCAGTGATTCTGCTGTAGTTTTGCCGCGTTGCTTCCAGTGCTCGTCACATTGCCATGGGCTTTGGACTAGTATGAAAACAAGCTAACTGAATGGCAACATCTAACCTAACGCAGACTCTGCCTGCTCATAAGCTTCAGGTCAGACTTATCCTACGTCATTATGAATTTAAATGTTTATAATGCGTCCCTGACTTTGGCAGAAACCTGAGGACGGTTTATAAATGTTTGAATAAGCTGGAATCAAACTCTGGTTCTTTTGGACTCGAGGCCGCAGCAGTGATCATCAGACCATCAACATGCCCAAACATCATTATGCTTCTTCACTGACTATGAAAAGTGAAGTCGGGCACAGAAGCCCACGAGTCTGTAAACAACTTTCACAGCAGACGCACATCGGTTTCCCGGCCTCTGATAAGTCCAGGGGATTTAGCACTTTGGTTTCTGACTGGAAAACATTCACATTATCATGTCCCTCTTTGCACGCCAGTTGGCAAGCACAATCCAAATGACATAAAGGCTATCAGGAGATCAGTAATCCGCTCACATTGTTACTGCAGGAACACGCAGCATTTCGCTCGGATGGATGCAGCACTGCAGAAGAAACTTTACTCCTGAAAACACTTTGGTATTCAAACAACCACACAGTCTCCCACACAACAGCTGGACGGACAAACACCAGACCACCGTCACGCTGATGTATGTGATGATATGCAGGAAAAAAAAGAAAAGTGCAAATAAAAATGCAAATTTAAAACAACCGTTTCTCACGTTGATCCAGTCCGGTTTCCTTTATTCTGTGAAACACAATGAGATGTTAGACAGAGTGTGTGAAGTAGTGGATGGTGATTTATACAACAAAACATCACAAGAGATAGTGATATGAGTGTTAGTAAATGATGACATTATTTAGTATCACTTTGCAATAAGGTTCCATTCCATTAACTTCTTTAGAGAAAGGAATAGTTCATGCAAAAATGAAAATCTGCTGAAAATGTGCTCACCCTCAGGCCATTCAAGATTAGGATGAGTTTGTTTCTTCATCAGGTTTGGAGAAATGTAGCATTTATTGTGATGTTTTTATCAGCTGTTTGGACTAGACTGTTTGCAGAGCATCCATTGCTGAGACAGTGATGCAATGCAACATTTCTCCAAATCTGATGAAGAAACAAACTAATCTTGGATGGCCTAAGGGTGAGCACGATTTGTTTGGGGTGAACTATTCCTTTAACTAATGAGATGGTACAGTTTTTTCTGAAGGATCACTTCATAAGTCATCCGTCTGTCGCAGTCGCTGAGCTGCGTATCAAACACAAACACTGACACATGCTGACGCATCGGCTCCAAACCACTGACAGAAATTTACAGGAAGCGCTTGGACACACCTTCCCAATTTACAGCATCTCAGTTTAAACAACTTATTCAGCCCATGTCAAATTGGCTCACAATCATTTCAGTTTTCCAGCAAAATAAGCCTGGTTTGGAATCATAACCTGTTGCTTTTTAACAATCGGCTGCTTCTCATCGTCGACCACGGCATCCCAAGAGAGCTGTGAAACAATTTGTGAGCACAAAATAGTGACCGTTTCAGACAAGAGCCACTAGACTAGAGGAGAGGAGCTGATTCTGGAATAGAGCGGGACACTTGTGATCAATAAAGCCTTCAGACAGAAAAACAGCTCTGAGTCACTGAACTGTAATTGGCAATTAAGAGCAATCTAATTAAGAGCACCGCAGTCTTTTCATTTGCGTTCATGAACAAAAGCTTTAGAGAATTCCAGAGGACAGAGGGAAATACATGAATAAACAAGACAATGAAATATACACGAAACAAAAGAAATGCAGTTCTAATGTAAGGCAATGCAATAATAAGAGCAGGTTGTAAATAAAATAAAAAGTAAGAGCAGGTTTAAATGATTAAGGCTTACAAAAATATGTTCTAAGAAAGTTTTACTAACATTTTCATTAACTTCTGAAAACGTTATTTCTGAATGTTCTCTGAATGTTTAAAACTACCAGGTTTTGTAATATTTTACAAATGTTTTCTCTTGGTCTTATGAACATTAAGGGAACATTCCATTGTATCACTTAGTGAATATTATGAGAATGTTACTTTTCAGTTGTTCTCTGAATGTTCTGAAACAATTAGTAGCATTTAAAAATTGTTAGGCAAACATTCAACTCAAATGTTTACAAAAATGTTCCATGAATGATGTATAAATTATGTTTTAAAAACACTATTAAAGAACAGTGAAATTGCCAGTTTTCTTGTCATTGTTTTAACATTACATTGCTCTTTACAACAATGTAAAGACTACTAACTACTACTTTATGTTCTACTAACTTTATTTTCACCCAAAATATAGCATTTTTTGAACATTTATTTTTATTATTTTAAGAATGTTAAAATGTCCAGTTTTCTTGTCATGATTAGAATGTTATTTAAAGGTTACAAAACGTTGTTTAGAACATTTCTCAAGTACAAATTATATTGTAACATTAGGATGTTCCGAGAATGTTGATCTCAGAACGTTTTCTCTCAATGCTATGAGAATGTATTTCAAGCATTAATAAAGTTATAATAATGTTCCATAAACATTACTTCAAGAACTTTTGCCCTAATATTATTTATATAACTTTTTAAAAACACTGTCCTGAGAATTTTCTCTGTTAGATGCGTCACCGGTGTAATTTGCTTCCAGTTATTTTAGCCGCACAAAACGTCTCGTGTTACGCATGTAACCATGGTTCCCCGAGAGGGAACGAGACGCTGGGCCCCCTAGGGGGCACATTGGGGAATGCAGCCTACATGACCGGTGTCTGAAGTATGTGTGAAACAATGCCAGTCTATTGGCCTACCTGGCCTATGACATCATAGCCGGGGTGCCCGGAAGTATAAAAGGGCACCCGTTGAATACGTAATCCACTTAGCTGTCTGAAGGAGACGTAAACAGGCAGGCCGAAGGCATTGGGGAACAAAATCCAACCATGCCGTGCCGAGGTGCATGTCTGTCAACTTGGTGGGAGAGCACCAAGGAAGCGACAGACATACACCAAGCCTTTCTTCAGAAAGGGACCATGCCACTGACGCCACGGGCCGCTCACACAACTTGGCAGAAATGGGGGAACCCGAATAGATCAAGGGGAACATTCCACCCAAGTCAGGGACACAGCTATCCTCAGAAAACTATGCTACGTGAGCAATATAGCCTGGATACACAAGACCACTGAAGAGGCTAACTAGAATTGCTACTTAAATCCTGGAAAGAGAAATAGCTGCTGAGCTGGAACACAGCTATCCTCAGATAGCTATATCCTAAGGGTCTTATGACGGCTTGTAGACCAAAATAACAAACACAGCTAGCTTAGATAGCCAGGCAAGACCTTCCCGCAGAGCTGCCCAGACCACAGAGAGTGGACTATCTGCTTACATCCCTAGCAGGGGAGATAGCACTGTCTAGGCAAGGGCTCAAGGAGACCGCTACTTAAAAACCCTAAGAAGGGGAGCAATCACAGAGCTAGCACATATAAATCCTCAGATAGCTATGTACTCAGGAAGGGGCTTCCAGAAGGTGGACCGACTGAACAAACAAGACCACAGAGAGTGGGCTATCTGTTTAAACCTAAGAGGGGAGGCAACACTGTCTAGGTGAGGGCTCAAGAGACCACTACTAAAACTTTAAGCAGGGGCCGAGCTAGCAGACAGCTATCCTCAGATAGCTAGGCCTTAGGAAAGGTG
>NW_015540926.1:287912-289690 GCF_001515605.1 Sinocyclocheilus anshuiensis
GCCTCAGATAGCTATATACTGAGGGTCTTATGAAGGCTTGTAGACCAGAAAAACAATATACAGCTAGCCTAGATAGCCAGGCGAGACCTTCCTGCAAAACTGCCTAGACCACAGAAAGTGGGATAATACTTACAACCCTAGCAGGGGAGAAGCATTGTCTAGGCAAGGGCTCAGGAGACCACTACTTAAAAACCCTAAGAAGGGGAGCAATCACAGAGCTAGCACATAGAAATCCTCAGATAGCTATGCACTCAGGAAGGGGCTACCAGAAGGCGGAACGACTGAGCTACCCAGACCACAGAGAGTGGGCTATCTGCTTAAACCCAAGAGGGGAGACAGCACTGTCTAGGTAAGGGCTCAAGAGACCGCTACTCAAACTCCAAGCAGGGGCTGAGCTAGCAGACAGCTATCCTCAGATAGCTAGGTTCTAGGAAAGAGGACCACTGCAATTGCCACCAGCAGTGGCTGTCTAATTAAACCCAAAAGGGGAGACAGCACTGCTACCAAACAGCTATCCTCAGATAACTATGGTCTGGAAAGGGTTAATTGCAGCTAAAAACACAGCCAGCCTCGGATGGCTGTATTTTAAGAAAGCCCATCCTGCCATAGCAGGGCTGGAATATAACCATTCTCAGATGGCTATAATACGCGGGTCCCCAAACCAGGTCAGTCCCACAGGCTAGTGAACTATTGTGTTATTGACCAGAAGCTCACAAGAGGGAGACTCCGACAGTCAGTAAATGATTAGCTCAGAGCGAACACATAAAACAGACGCTAGACATTTGATCTGGTCTATGAGCCTCAGCTCTAGTCCGATTATCCCCCTTAGAAGAGGATTTGGAGCGCCGAGGAATGAATTTCCTGAAAGCAGCCGTTTGTGCCTTCGCCTCCCTGTACTTCTCCACAACAGCCTCGACGGAAGTGCCAAAAAGCCCGATCGGTGAAAGCGGAGCGTCGAGGAGAAAGTCTTTCTCTTTCTTTCCAATGGCTGCGAGATTGATCCACAGATGTCTCTCCGTAGCCACCATCGCCGCCATTGAACGCCCAATGGCAGCAGCAGTTTGCTTGGTGGCGCGGAGAGCCAAAATCTGTGGTGCGGCGCAGCTCTTTGACCGCCTCAGGCGACAAACCTCTGCCCTTATCCAAATACTTCAGCAAGTCAGCCTGATAGGCTTGTAACACCGCCATGGTGTGCAAAGCACCACCAGCCTGACCCGCTGCCACATACGCCCTGCCATTCAAGCGCAAATTGGTCTGAAGCGAGAGTCTTCAAAGAGAATGACTCACCCTGCGAGAGATAGCTCGCAAACGTCTCTTCAACAGGGGGCATCCTTGTGTATCTGCGCTCGGCCACACTCTCAACATTCGCGTAGTCAGCGTGTTGAAAGGGATGCAACCGAAAGGAATACGGTTTCCCTCAGGACTTAGATATCTCCGAGTAGAGATCTGGGAGAAACGGAAGACTCCCGGGGGCGGGACGATCAAGACCGGCCAAAAGACGCTCATCTAGTCAGCCGCAAGCTGGCTTAGGCTTATCACGAGTCCAAGCCAGATCGAGCCGCTTAGTGGCGCGATCCATCACATCCAGCATATTACTGAGTGCTCGCACTTTCATCATCATCACCAACCACATCAACCTCTTCATCCTCGTCATTATGAATAGAAGAGCCCAGCAGCGTGCTAGGATCAGATGACTCCAATAAAATTCAAGTGAAGTCACCTTTATTTATATAGCGCTTTTAACAATACAGATTGTGTCAAAGCAGCTTTACAGTATT
>NW_015540926.1:290612-291962 GCF_001515605.1 Sinocyclocheilus anshuiensis
GGGGATCTGTATCTGGGGCTCATCTAGTTGTCCTGGTCTCCGCTGTCTTTCAGGGCTGTAGAGGTCCTTTCTAGGTGCTGATCCACCATCTGGTCTGAATACGTACTGGATCCGGGTGACTGCAGTGACCATCTGATCTGGATACAGACTGGATCTGGTGGCTACGGTGACCTCGGAATAAGAAAGAAACAGACTAATATTAGCGTAGATGCCATTCTTCTAGCGATGTTGCAAGTACATCGGGTGTTATGGGAAGTGTTCCCGGTTCCGGTTGTCCTAATTAATGCAGCCTAAAAATCCTTTAACGGATTTGAATATTATAAATGTGTAAGTGTGTTATGTGTAAGCCAGGTTAAAGAGATGCGTCTTTAATCTAGATTTAAACTGACAGAGTGTGTCTGCCTCCCGAACAATGTTAGGTAGGTTATTCCAGAGTTTGGGCGCTAAATAGGAAAAGGATCTGCCGCCCGCAGTTGATTTTGATATTCTAGGTATTATCAAATTGCCAGAGTTTTGAGAACGCAGCGGACGTGGAGGACTATAATGCAATAAGAGCTCGCTCAAATACTGAGGTGCTAAACCATTCAGGGCTTTGTAAGTAATTAGCAAGATTTTAAAATCTATACAATGTTTAATAGGGAACAGTGTGAAAAGTTTGCATCATTGATACTTTCCTTTTATCACTGTGAAGCTGCCTTGAAACAATCTTGTATAAAGCGCTATATAGAAAGGTTTCTGACATCATATTTAAGAGTATGTGACATCATCAGACCAGTTTCTCCAATCAGTATTTCATTCTGTCTCCACTTGTACTGACCTCGTCCAGCAATGAAACACAATGATAGAGCTCTGTATTGTTGAGGATGATGGTGGTCTGACCTCACCTGCTGCAGTTTTCTCTATTTTCTCAGTTTGGTCTCCAGTCGTCTGTGAAATCTCCCTTTCCTTTTCAATCTTCATCTTCGAGTTTTAAATCTGTAAGGCACAAAGACTCTGAGAAACTCTTGAAGAGTTCCAGATCATTACACTGCCCTAAATGCTGCATGGATATTTAGCTTAAACTATTTTATTTCCATTAATATCAAAATATATTGAATGACTGTCAATTAAAACTGCAACACAATGAATGAGGGGGAATGAAAAACCTCTAAAGAAGAGAGAAAGCGCATTTCTGTCTAGTTTACTCTCTGTGATTTCAGTAAATCACTTAATTATGATCTTCAGCTTTGATGCAGCTGTTATAAAAAACACTTGTAGCAATGAAACACTTCTGCTGGAGTGTGATTTTCACATGTGAGGAAACTGAAACACACACACACACACACACACACACACACTCACACACTCACA